>NW_028318374.1:5675000-5845000 GCF_062004578.1 Staurois parvus | reverse complement strand
TCTGAATACTTTATCCAATGTGATATTTTAGTTTTTTATTTTTAATAAATTACCAGACATTTCTAAAATTCTGTTTTCACGTTGTCATTATGGGGTACTGAGTGTACATTAATGATAAAAAAAATTAATTTAAACAACTGTAGTTTCAGGCTGCAACATAACAAAATTGAAAAAAGTGAGGGGGTCTGAATACTTTCTGAATGCACTGTATATCTCTTTGATACTGAGATAATTAGATACATGTTGACAATGTTTCCTTTAGTAGCACATTGATTGTAGTTAAAAGAGAAGTATGGTATTGGGTTAAGAAAATTATACTCACCTAGGTGGATGCAGCATTGGTCCAATACTGCATCTGTCCCCGGTTGCCTCTGCACAGAGAACTAAGAGATCAAACACTGCTGAATACTCAGTTCTCCCCTCTGGTCTGAGCAGAGAGTGGTGACTGTCAGTCACTGGCTCTCTGCTATGCCCCTCCAGTACTCACTGGAGCTCTGGACTGTGGAGGGGGCAGGAGTGATTGATACAGGCTCTCAGCAGCTCGCCTGTAAAGTCGGGATCAATGCAGAGTCTGGACCAGCTGAGTGACGTCAGCGGTCAGCAGGTTTTAGCCCGCTGCTAACTTAAAATGGGTCACAGGAGTGCAGAACGGACACCACTCCTGTGATTCATAGGAGAAGTAGGGCCAAAAAGCTTTGGCCCAACTTCTCCTTTAACCACTTGCCGCCCAGCCACCGCATATAAACGGTGGCAGGGCGGCACTTGTAGGCAAAAGCATGTTTTAAAACGGCTGCCTTCAAAACAGGTAGGGGGCGCGCGCCTGCCCTACCTGTCCCGCGGGTGTCAGCAGCGGGTGTCAGCCGATGGGTCACGGCCGGTTTTTACCGGCCGTTTTCCCGCGATTGCCGGTGATCGTTGACACAGAGCAGGGCTGCATTGTTTACACACAGCCCTGTTCTGTGTCAGTTCTCTGACAGCTTGTGAGAAGCTGCAGAGTTTCTCTCCCTCGATCAGCTCCCCCCTCCCTCCCCGTCCAGTACACACCCTCACCCCCTAGTAAAACACTCCCCTTACACTGCAAATTCTAAAAATGTTAACTCATTCCTCCCCAGTGACATTAGTACAGTTTCAGTGGTTTTTTTTCACTGATCACTGTATTGGTGTCACTGGGGATGTCAGTGACCCCAAGTCAGTTCCCCCCCCAGTGTCAAAATGTCCGCCGCTGTCCCGCAGTCCTGCCATAAGTCGCCGGTCGCCGCCATATGTCGCTGATTGCCGCCAAAAGTCGCTGATCGGCGCCATTATTAGTATAAATAAAAATTAAAAATTCCAGTATCTTTCCCGCCATTTGTAAACGCTATAACTTTCACGTAAACCAATTAATTTACACGTATTGGGATTTTTTTTTAGCAAAGATGTCGCAGAATGCATTTTGGCAGAAATTTATGACTAAATTTGATTTTTGCATTTTTTTTTACTGGACATGTTTTATAGCAAAAAGTCCAAAATATTGTTTTTTTTCCTCAAAATTGTCAGCCTTTTTTTTATAGCGCAAAAAATAAAAACCGCACAGGCAATTAAATACCACCGAAAGAAAGCTCAATTTGTGGGGAAAAAAAGGATGTAAATTTCATTTATGTACCGTATTGCATGACCGCGCAATTGTCCGTTAAACTAGCGCAGCGCTGTATAGCAGAAAAATGGCGTAAATTGCAGTATTTATACCATAGTTTGTAGACGCTATAACTTCAACACAAAGCAATCAATATACACTTATTGGAATTTTTTTTACCAAAAACATGGAGCAGAATACATTTTGGCCTAAATTTATAACCAACTTTGAGTTTACTATATATTTTTTATAGCTGAAAGTAAAACATATTGTTTTTCTTCAAAATTTTTATAGCGTGAAAAATAAAAAGCGCACAGGTGATCAAATTACACCGAAAGAAAGCTCTATTTGTGTGAAAAAAAGGACGTAAATTTCGTTTGGGTGCAGCATTGCATGACCGCGCAATTATCAGTTGAATTAGTGCAGCGCCGAGTAGCAAAAAGAGGCCTGGTCATTAAGGGGGGTAAATCCTCAGGAGGTCAAGTGGTTAAAGGATAAGTTCACGTTTTGACAAAATGTATTCAGTGCAAATTTTTTTGCAGGTAAAAAATATGCAATTTACCATTTTTTCTTTCTGGAGCCTCTAAAGCAGCCTTTCTCAACCAGGGTGCCCCGAGGTTCCTTGGTAAAATGTTGAAAAATTGCCCAAAACCTGTATAAAAGCCAACAGGTGGAGCAAGCCTGACTTTTAGTTACACAAAGCCACAGGTTTTCATTGCGCACCATTACGACCTTCTAGCCATCGGCGTCCTGACAACCAATGACATCATCAGTTGATAAGGACAATGTCAGCTGCCTGCGCAGCATCCTAGTTTGACCCTCCCCTGCCCCCCTCCATCAGTGCTGGGGTCACATTAGCTCGGTGATGGAGAAAAACTGAGGGAGAAGAGAAACACCAGAATATGGCTTTGTACTAGTATGCTAAAGTGTATTCGCTTTGGAAGAATGGGGTGCCTCAAGGCTGTCCATAGTTTTAAAGTGTGCGTTGGGACTGTCCATGATTTTAAAGGGTGCTTTAATGAAAAAAGGTTGAGAAACACTGCTCTAAAGCATAGTACCAGTGATCAGTAGATCGTTGGTGCCATGCAGGTCTTCTGCAGACCAGTCAGTATATTATTATTATTATACAGGATTTATATAGCACCAACAGTTTGCTCAGCGCTTTACAATATAACGGGAGACAATACAGCAACAATACAAGAGGGATAGGAGGGCCCTGCTCCTTGGAGCTTACAATCTAGGAGAATATCTGCCTGACCATACAGCGCCATGGTAGTTCATTGAGAACTACAAGCCA
This sequence comes from Staurois parvus, assembly GCF_062004578.1. NCBI lineage: Eukaryota > Metazoa > Chordata > Amphibia > Anura > Ranidae > Staurois > Staurois parvus. The sequence goes on along the minus strand of NW_028318374.1, from coordinate 5,842,091 downwards.
ACAGCCGCAAAGGCAGTGCATTCATTTACAGAACACTGTGAATGAATGAGGTGGCTGTGTGGGCTGAGCCCCGCATGGCTGCATTTTTTAAAAAAATTGTATGGGTAGTGGGGAGGAACAGGAGCTGGTCTGCTTGTAACATGTTACAAAAGGTGAACTTATCCTTTAAGGTACAGCTTTTTAAAAAAAAAAAAGTAGAGAATGATTAAAGGATAAGTTCACCTTAAAGCAAAGTGCAATTACACTGTTCAACAAATTTTTATTTTTTGCCAGTTTTGGAAACAAAAGGATCCATTTCTTAATGAATTTCACATTCTGAGTTCAAATATAACAATGAAATTTGTCAATTGGCTCTAGTTTTTCTGTAAACGGAAAGTTTTCTACTATAGGCGTAATGACTACATAATGCACAATAATTATATAGATAGATGTCTTTCCACAAATATAAAGCAAGTGATATTGACTACATAACAAAGCCTAAATGGCATAATATATTGCATAGGATTACCAAGAAAAATTATAGCCATAAGCTAAGTTGAATCATTTTAATACTTAGGATTCTCACTAGTTTTGTCTTCAGTTTGTGTCGGTTTTGCTTCTCTTGGCTTTTCTCTTGTATTCGAGGAAAGGGCTATCTCTTACAACTGCACGTGACTACACGCTTCAGGTTCTTCCTCACTTGACTCAACCACGAAGGATTCTGGTGCTTTAGGAATTGGTAGCCTCTCTCCATGAGGAACTGGAGGTATTGCCGATGGAATATTTGGATAGTGCACAGATAACTTTTTCTTCTTATTTAGCCCTTTTACAATTGGAGGCACCATACAAAAGTAACAATTACTAACATGATCTGTTGGCTCTCTCCAAATCATTGGCACAGCGAAAGGCATAGATGCCTTTTTTCCATTCAACCATTGCTCCAGTGCTGTCCCACAAGAATTGCAGCATATATGTGGTGCCCAGCTCTTGTCCTGGTCTCCTATCTTGCAGCCAAAATACAAGTTGTAGGCTTTCTTAATCATTCCTGTTATCCTCCTTTTTTGTGAGATAAAAGTTATTTCACCGCAGATATAGCAGAAATTATCTGCTTTATTCACACAAGTTCGAGGCATTACTGAGTAGCCTATATAAGCATAAAACGAAATGTAAAGACGCTGTCGAACTACAATCAGCTACAGATACTTCAGCTTTTATGCAGTGAAGTGATGCAATTAAAGGCTACTATTGCATCATCTCAGTATACATGCAATTTTCTATTGGTCACCAGTATCAATTGCGCAATATGCAGCTGAAATTGCATCATAATTTTGAATGGCTTACGTCATTAGATGGGTGAATATATCATGGAAACTAGAGCCAATCAACATTTTTTAGGGTCATTTTCGTTTTCAGCACCCCAAAATTATGTAAGATTAGCTAATTTTATGCCCAAAACTTTTACCTGTTGAACAGTGTTATCCTTTTTGCTCCCTTTCTCTGACCCAACCTAACCCACCTTCAACCTGGGTGCATACATACCTTTACCCAATGGCCAAAGTTTTGCTGTTTGTTTACATCGACGGGTGCAAGTCTTCACTTTCCTGGCTGTGCGTACCCATTAATGTTCTATAGACTTCTATTGTATCCAGTGCCAGAGATGATCAGAGATGGTCTAATATAAGTCTATGGGGCTGTAATACAGAGGTGTGGCCAGGACAATGAAGACTTGGGGCACTGGATGTTAACCCACACCAGAACCACGTGTATCAGATCCTTTTGCTGCCTTTTTTTATGTTACGCCAGTAAAAGTTCACCATTCAAATAACGGGTCGCCCACCGAAGACGGTCAAATCCAGCCAAGGTTTATGGCAATGACAGCACACCGCTCACTCCCACTCAAAGCCATGCCATGCAGTGCTTAATCACTGGGATTTGGTAAAAGGGGTTGGGTTTGTCTATACCACTGAAAGTGTTCTTTTTTTTTTTTTTTTTAATTATAAATATTTATTAATTTACAACCACATACAAATAACTGTCACCTTTTGCAATAAAAAAGGATATCCATGCAATATCTTCCCTCTAACATATTATCTAAATCCCACTTCCCATCCTACTTCCCCTCCCCCTCCTCCCTTTCCCAACCCTCCCCCTCCCCCCAACACTCTGCGTTTTCTCTCCTCTTCTCTTCCTCCTATATTATTTCTAATTTTAATTTCAAGGGGTATTACATCTTCATATATTTCACTTTTTCTCTGTACTCTTCCCATTTTTTCTTTTTTCTATAATACATCTCCATCTTATCTATATGTGTATAGTACAATCTTTCCGTCCCATAGATCTGATTCACTTTAACCATCCAATCCTCCTCTGTCGGCACTTCCTTTTTTTTTCCAAAACCTAGGTATCAGACCTTTCGCTGCACTCAAATAATACCACAGCCCCGAATCCTTGTATATTTTCACTGGAAGCTCTGTATTATGAAGAAGACATATCTCGGGATCTAATCTAATAACACTGAAAGTGTTCTATCCAGGGGTGGACTGACCATTGGGAAACTTGGGCACTGCCCAAGGGCCTGGGGTCAGTAGGGGGCCCCCTTGAGATGCCCCTGGTACCTTTTTCATAGGCTTTTTTGAGTTTGAGCAAGGACACAGGGGCCCCATGATCCCCTATTGCCCGGGGGCCCCATGAGTTGTCAGTCCACCCCTGGTTCTATCTGTTCGATAAATGCTATAAAAACTGTTGATCCTGACAAAAATCATTTGAGCCTAGTTAGCATTTTTTGCAGATCTCTCAGAGAACTGCAGATCCCCCCCCCCCGATGTTATGGAAATGAGAAGAGGTGTTCTGTAGTCCTGTCCTAGGGTGGCAACGCTGATCCTCATAGATTTAGTAAGATTTATTTATTTCAGGTACTTATATAGTGCCACCAATTTATGTTACGCTTTACATATATGTACATTCACATCAGTCCCTAACCCTCACGGAACTTACAATCTAAGGTCCCTAACTCACATTCATACATACACATACTAGGGACAATTTAGACCAGAATACCTGGAGGAAACCCATGCAGGCACAAGGAGAACATGCAAACTCCAGGCAGGTAGTGCCGTGGTTGGGATTTGAACCGATGACCCAAGTGCTGCCAGACAAACGTGCTAACCACTTAGCCACTGTGTTAGGCGTTGTCACCCTAAGACAGGAAATGTGTTACTGGCAGAATCACCAGGTGATAATAAAGAAAAAAGGAAAAAAAATTGCTGCCACCACATCTAAGCACCAATAAGCTGCAATATATTACATTGTTGTTCTTGAGTCTAGATATGCTTTGAAAATGTGGCTTTTCCCTTTAAATTGTGGGTTTTGCATGACGTTCCCTCTTTATAATCCTTGATATGGCAGTATTTTCACATTTAACTGCAATTAACACAAATGCTCCTTCCTAATCTATAATTTTAGATCCCCCCGAGGTATTCACTAATGATCTTTTCTATAATAATTATGATTGTTTTTTTTCCCGACATTTCTCCTATTCAATTATAAATTAACTCTTTGCGGTGATTATGTCGCGTTGCTGGAATATTTCTTGCTTTGCCTGCGGTTTTCTTCCATCTCACATGTGGTGATCACAGCTATCTCCTGGATCTGCAGATTGTACACAGAGATTTATTTGTCTCTAATGCTGGTGGTGAGAATGGAACATAATTGGATTCCGCCCTGTGTTATAGGGACTGATCATGATGCATTTATTTTTCATTACGGGGGGTCCTTCCAGCCTCTGCAACTGCGATCATACTAGCCGCAGAGCTTTCTCGGTTTAAATCTTTGTTTTTCCTACAGACATCTACAAAGGCCTTTGACGCTTGCTTTACTACTGTGTACAGCCAGCATCCAATCATGTTATTAGCTCTACATATTCCTCTACACAGACAGGGCTGTCTTTATAGCATCATGAGCCCCTGCAAAGTAATGCACTGGGACCCCTACCAGCTTGCCCCAATTTATGCACCCATTCTCCAGAATTAAAGTATAAATAGTTGATAGAATTAAACATCTATTTATCAGTACAGGGGGAGTCAGGAAGGCACAATACTGGGATCAGGAGGGAACAATACTGGGATCAGGAGGGCACAGTACAGGGAGAGTCAGGAGGGCACAATACTGGGATCAGGAGGGCACAGTACAGGGGGAGTCAGGAGGGCACAATACTGGGATCAGGAGGGCACAATACTGGGATCAGGAGGGCACAATACTGGGATCAGGAGGGCACAGTACAGGGAGAGTCAGGAGGGCACAATACTGGGATCAGGAGGGCACAATACTGGGATCAGGAGGGCACAATACTGGGATCAGGAGGGCACAATACTGGGATCAGGAGGGCACAATACTGGGATCAGGAGGGCACAATACTGGGATCAGGAGGGCACAATACTGGAATCAGGAGGGCACAATACTGGGATCAGGAGGGCACAATACTGGGATCAGGAGGGCACAGTACAGGGAGAGTCAGGAGGGCACAGTACACGGGGAGTCAGGAGGGCACAATACCTGCATTTTAAATAGGCCCACAGTGTGCACAATGTATCACCTGCTCTATTATGTAGAATGTGATGCATCACAACTCATAAGGGATTCACACATGTGCGTTGCTCTGCAGGGGCGGACTGACAACTCACAAGGGATTCACATGTGTGCGTTGCGCTGCAGGGGCGGACTGACAACTCACAAGGGATGCACACGTGTGCATTGTGCTGTGCTATACTGCACTGTATGTATGCATTAGGGTACAACTAACAATACACGGCAATGCACATATAGGTCACCATGCATTGTGTGAACATACGTAACAATGCAGATTTTACCATATGTGACTACATACATGACGGTATGGACTAGCCCTTAACAAGCTTCTTCCAGCACAGATGAAAGCAATACCTTTTAAAAGTGAAAAGGAAACTAGAGTTCCACTAACTGGCTAGTTTGACTACATAACATGAAAGTGGTACTAAAGGTTCACATTTTTTGTTTTAAAAAAACAAACATATCATATTTACCTGCTGTGGGTAATTGTTTTGCACAGAGCAGCCCTGATCCACCTCTTCTCGGGTCCCCCGCCAGTACTCCAGGCCTGCTGAGTGCCCCCGGAGCAAGCTGCTTGTTCTGGGGGCACTCGTGCATGTTCGCACCCAAGCCTCCTCTGTGTGTCTATAAGACACAGAGAGTGTGGCTCAGCCCTGCCCCCTCCTCACTGACTGTGATTGACAGCAGCTAGAGCCAATGGCTCCCACTGCTGAGTTTCAGCCAATGAAGAGGCAGTGCCCAGGAGAGCTTCTGCTCTTGTGCACATCTCTGGATCAGGAATGTGTTTAGGTGAGTATAATGGAGGGGGCTGAGGGGGGAGCCGCACATTGAAGTTTTTATACCTTCTTGCATAGAATGCAAAGATAAAATGTCTTTGTATTAACAATACCCTTAACTGGAAACACCTGAACTCAGTCATTTGAGGGGTATCCACATATCCTTGGCCATATAGTTTACTTGAAAAATATTTAAATAGGCCGGGACACTCCAGAGCAGTAGTTCTCCTGATCATGTGGCACTGTGCTGACATGAGGGCCTGTCCTACCGGCTCCTGCTCATTGGGTCACCAATCGAACGTGCTCCAGACAGCTAGCAATGCATATGTGATAGTTTGGTGTTAGGGCCCACCCGTCCTGCGATGGCATCAGTAAACAAATGTCAGGGGACATAATGTCAGTAGTGTGACAGTAGAGTTCCCCTTTACATCAATTTCCCCCTCAGAGTTCCCCCTTTACATCAACTGTCCCCATCAGACATCCCCCTTAGATCAACTGTCCCCATCAGAGTTCCCCCTTACATCAACTGTCCCCATCAGAGTGCCCCCTTACATCAACTGTCCCCATCAGAGTGCCCCCTTACATCAACTGTCCCCATCAGAGTTGCCCCGTACATTAACTTTTCCCAGCAGAATGCCCCCTTACATCAACTGTTCCGATCAGAGTTACCCCATACATCAACTTTTCCCATCAGAGTACCCTCTTACATCAACTGTTCCCATCAGAGGTCCCCCTTATATCAACTGTCCCCATCAGAGTTCCCCCTACATCAACTGTCCTCAGAGTGTCCCCTTACATCAACTGTCCCCATCAGAGTTCCCCCTTACATCAACTCTTCCCATCCGAGTGTCCCCTTATATCAACTTTCCCCATCAGAGTTCCCCCGTACATCAACTTTCCCCATCAGAGTGCCCCCTTACATCAACTTTCCCCATCAGAGTTCCCCCGTACATCAACTGTTCCCATCAGAGTGCCCCCTTACATCAACTGTCCCCATCAGAGTTCCCCTTTACATCAACTATCCCTATTAGAGTTCCCCCTTATATCAACTGTCCCCATCAGAGTTCCCCCTTACATCAACTGTCCCCATCAGAGTTCCCCCTTACATCAACTGTCCCCATTAGTATTCCCCATTACATCAATTTCCCCCTTAGAGTTCCCCCTTTACATCAACTGTCCCCATCAGAGTTCCCCTTTACATCAACTATCCCCATCAGAGTTCCCCCGTAAATCAACTGTTCCCATCAGAGTGCCCCCTTACATCAACTTTCCCCATCAGAGTTCCCCCGTACATCAACTGCTCCCATCAGAGTGCCCCTTTACATCAACTATCCCTATTAGAGTTCCCCCTTACATCAGCTGTCCCCATCAGAGTTCCCCCTTACATCAACTTTCCCCATCAGAGTTCCCCTTTACATCAACTATCCCTATTAGAGTACCCCCTTACATCAACTGTCCCTATTAGAGTGCCCCCTTACATCAACTGTCCCCATCAGAGTGCCACCTTACATCAACTCTCCACATCAAAGTTCCCCCTTAAATCAACTGTCCCCATCAGAGTGCCCCCTTACATCAACCCTCCACATCAGAGTGCCCCCTTACATCAACTGTCCCCATCAGAGTGCCCCCTTACATCAACTATCCCTATTAGAGTGCCCCCTTACATCAACTGTCCCCATCAGAGTGCCACCTTACATCAACTCTCCACATCAAAGTTCCCCCTTAAATCAACTGTCCCCATCAGAGTGCCCCCTTACATCAACTATCCCTATTAGAGTGCCCCCTTACATCAACTGTCCCTATTAGAGTGCCCCCTTACATCAACTGTCCCTATTAGAGTGCCCCCTTACATCAACTGTCCCCATCAGAGTGCCACCTTACATCAACTCTCCACATCAAAGTTCCCCCTTAAATCAACTGTCCCCATCAGAGTGCCACCTTACATCAACTCTCCACATCAAAGTTCCCCCTTAAATCAACTGTCCCCATCAGAGTTCCCCCTTAAATCAACTGTCCCTATAAGGGTGCCCCCTTACATCAACTGTCCCCATCGGAGTTCCCCCTTACATCAACTTTCCCCATCAGAGTTCCCCCTTACATCAACTGTCCACATCAGAGTTCCCCCTTACATCAACTGTCCACATCAGCGTTCCCCTTAAATCAACTGTCCCCATCAGAGTGCCCCCTTACATCAACCCTCCACATCAGAGTGCCCCCTTACATCAACTGTCCCCATCAGAGTGCCCCCTTACATCAACTGTCCCTATAAGGGTGCCCCCTTACATCAACTGTCCCCATCAGAGTGCCCCCTTACATCAACTGTCCCCATCAGAGTTCCCCTTTACATCAACTATCCCTATTAGAGTTCCCCCTTACATCAGCTGTCCCCATCAGAGTTCCCCCTTACATCAACTGTCCCCATCAGAGTGCCCCCTTACATCAACTTTCCCCATCAGAGTTCCCCCTTACATCAACTATCCACATCAGAGTTCCCCTTAAATCAACTGTCCCCATCAGAGTGCCCCCTTACATCAACTGTCCCCATCAGAGTGCCCCCTTACATCAACTCTCCCCATCAGAGTGCCCCCTTACATCAACCCTCCACATCAGAGTGCCCCCTTACATCAACTGTCCCCATCAGAGTTCCCCCTTGGATTTGTGGATGCACTGTCAGAGGGGCACAACTCAGCACCCCCTAGACCTGGGCCTGCATTGCATACATTGCATATTGTTAATCTCGGTCCTAATCCTAATAAAGATCTACAGAACTGCTGTACAATCCTTCACGTTCCATGCCTTCCAGGCTTCTATATAATGACAGTGTGCACAGCCCGTTCTTCCCAGCCTACATCTGAAGGCAGACTCCTATATACAGAACATCTGAGTGTCATTCATTTAGACAGACATGAGACGCAGGTCTCCTCCAGACATGAAATCTTATTTATAAAGAAATTCCCACCTGTCCTTTCCCGTCTCCTTCTTGAAAAGTTCATCGAAATGCAGCATCTTGTGGCGGGTGATGGTGTGTACTTTTAATCGAGGTAGTATCTTGTTGATGAGCTGCAGGTTATTGAACACCAGTCCCTTGCCGTCCCTCCGCATGTAGCTGCTGGGGCCCCAGAAGATGAAGACGGTGCCTTGGCTCATGTTTAGCAGTTCATTGCGATTCCTCAATATCCGCTGGATGCTGGAGTGCGCAATCACTCTCAGGCTCGTTTTGTTGCCAACGTCCTGTCCGTAGCCCCGTGTGGGAGCATCATTCATACGTATTACGCACTCCGTCTGGTCAATCTTATTACCCAGTTTACTTCCCAGCAGATGCCCGGAGCTGGTCACCAGCGCACAACTCTTGCAGTGCATTTTCAGGGGCTGCGGAGAGAAATGTTGCGGCCGTTAAAACTTATTGTGAAACGTAAAAGGGCACTGTAAACTCTCGTATGTCACAGCTCCATAGGAAAAAAAAGAAAGATTTTATATGTTTTTAAACATCCATTTGTAACCGAAGGTCCGTTTAACAGTGGCATGCAGGTTAATGCGCTAAAATTGTTATTAATGACACAAAGTGCAGCCCAGATTTTTCATTTAATTCAGGTTATCCTAAATCATAACAATGGCTTCATATAAAAGAGCTGAAATCATTAAACAGGAACACCATTCTAAACACATTTCCTGTAGGTTTTCCATTTCAGTTTCTTAGAGTGGTCACAAACTTATTTGGGAAGTACATTGAGCTGCGCATGCGCACAGGACTGTATTCATTCTGGTATTGAGGTGTGTCTTGAATGTACACTGAGTTACACATGTTCAGGTCAGTGTAAATTCTAGGCACACCTCAATACCAGAATGAATACAGTCCTATGCACATGCGAATGAATAAAGTCCTGTATGCATGCGCAGCTCAGTGTACATTCTAGGCACACCTGGGTATTGGTTTGAATAAAGTCCTGTGTGCATGCGCAGCTCAGTGTACATTCTAGGCACACCTGGGTATTGGTTTGAATAAAGTCCTGTGTGCATGCGCAGCTCAGTGTACATTCTAGGCACACCTGGGTATTGGTTTGAATAAAGTCCTGTGTGCATGGGCAGCTCAGTGTACATTCTTGGCACACCTGGGTACAGGTTTGAATAAAGTCCTGTGTGCATGCGCAGCTCAGTGTACATTCTAGGCACACCTGGGTATTGGTTTGAATAAAGTCCTGTGTGCACGCGCAGCTCAGTGTACATTCTAGGCACACCTGGGTATTGGTTTGAATAAAGTCCTGTGTGCATGCGCAGCTCAGTGTACATTCTAGGCACACCTGGGTATTGGTTTGAATAAAGTCCTGTGTGCACGCGCAGCTCAGTGTACATTCTAGGCACACCTGGGTATTGGTTTGAATAAAGTCCTGTGTGCACGCGCAGCTCAGTGTACATTCTAGGCACACCTGGGTATTGGTTTGAATAAAGTCCTGCGTGCATGTGCAGGAGTTGGGTCTATCCCCTGCCAGCCAATCAAGATGACCAAAGACCCTGCACCTGGAAGAAGTCAAGGAGAGATCTCACAGACGTTGCAGGGTTAGTACTTGTGAACTTTCGTTCTGCTTTAAACCGAGGTGGTTGCTAATATACAGATTAGTTTATCTCCTAATCCAGACACCGAGAATCATTTTTTGAGCTATGGGCTCATGCACACAGGCATGCTGGGTTCAGACCTGTGATCCACAGCAATTTGCTGCCTAAACCAAAAGAAAATGTTGCATTCATGGGCCAATTTTGACCATATTTTATGCAGCACACATGGAAACGTTTGTGGTACCATTTACATGTGTACAGTGTACATGCATTTATGTGCCATCACTGCTGCCAGGACTGAAGCATAAACAATGTGTGCTCAGAGGCACAGAATGATCTTGGCCTTCAATCCTTTGGAATACTTGAAGACCAGGGTCATTCTGTGCATGTGCCACCGCCTATATATTGTTGATGTGGACACCTTGACAATGAGTCACCCAGGCAATGGCAGCACAGGCCTGAAGGCCAAGGTCAATCTGTACCATCATCTTGAATGACCCATTCAGGGCAAGATGTATACACTGACAATGCGGTGGATTTACTAAAGGCAAATAGACTGTGTACTTTGCAAGTGCAGTTGCACCAGAGCTTCATAAATGAGGTGCAGCTTCACTTTGCAAAGAATACCCAATCACATGCAAGGAAAATAAAAACAACATGTTTGCTTGCACATGATTGGATGATAGAAGTTAACAGAGCTAAATTTACTAAACTCTGGAGCAGCAGCACGTGAGGCTGTTCACAGTCTATTTGCCTTTAGTATGTTGGTAGTTACAGAGTGATGAGGAGGCAGAAAACATTCAGGGTCCCAGTGCAGAGAAACAGAATTATATTGTAACTGAAGTTTGGCGATACAGAACAGGCCAGGCGGGAAGGCAACCCAACCGGGAGCACTGTATTAGAGATGTGTCAGTAGACGTAGGCCTCAGGTGTGCCAACAGCGTCTGTCTCGAGGGGTGGAATGCAGCCTAGTTGGTCCATAGCCAAGTGGGGAGCGTTCCAGACAAGATGGCGTGTCCCTGCACTTTCCCTGCCAGACGGGTAACCTGTCTTTACTATAGCAACACGCGGAATGCTTTGCTGATCCCAGGGAGCCAGGGACTTAAATAGACTCTACCTGACCCAAGATGGGCACCAAAGTCACATGGGGTGCCAACATCCAATTGAATGCTGCCCCTACATAACCGAAGAAACCATAGAGGAACCAGGATTCTCTTGGCTTTCTCCATCATCTGCATTGCCGCTGCTGATGAGTGCCAACTACAGTGGAGAAAATAGACTGCACCTGCCTACAAGCAGAGAACTGTGAAGATGTGAAATAGACTCCCTCAAGAGTTGGTTCTGGCCAGTTCAGTGGATTGCTTTATAAAAGGCCTGGATTATTTCTTGGATACACAGAATATAACTGGATATAACATTTATAGGTAAAGTTGATCCAGGGAATATCCGATTGCCTCTCGGGGGATCAGGAAGGAATTTTTTTGTCCAGCAGGAGCAATTTGGATCATGCTTTGCTGGTTTTATTTGCCTTCCTCTGGATCAACTGTGGGTCTAGAATTATAACTTTTTTTTTCTATGGTTGAACTGGATGAACTTTTGTCTTTTTTCAGCCAGACTAACTATGTAACTATAGTAAATCTACCCCACTGTGTAAGTGCTGTCCATGCATATGTAGAATGAAGTACACAGCTCAACTCGTACAGACATAAGCGTGTGTATGGACAACGTTTTACGCAGAATCTTGCTGCCAACAATTTTCTGCACAAATATGGCCATGTACAAGGGGCCCAACAATGCTTACAAGGACCAGTTGACCCAAAAAGTGAGATTTTAGTTGTGATTGGAGCCTCATAGGCTGAGTCACCCTCGGCTTCTTATATTCCTGGGTTCTAACAGTGTGATCTCCTGCCTCAGTTCCCGAATCTGTTCCTGCCCTTTGTGTGTTCCAGCTCCTCCTTGATTTGTCCATTGTATAAACAAATAAATATATAACCTCCTCCACTACAAACCCCTCAAAACATCATACTTTCTCCCTAGAAAGTGCAATAATCATATAATATAACCTTTTTGTGATATATTACAATACAATTAAACCATAAAGTGTCCAATAAAATCTCAAAAATTCCAAAAGTGTCCAAAAAATCCAGTGTCCAAAAAAGTCCCAAATTTCCAAACTTTTTCATCCAATAAGAAGGATTGACTGCTATTTCATCCAGTAAGAACCTCAAAATAAAAAGAAAAAATACTCTAGTGCATTACCTTTATACAAAGGAATAATCACTCAATGCAAAACTCAAACCACTTCAAAAAATGTGCAAAAAAAACTAACTTTTATAATAAGATAAAATTGTCAGGGCAGGAGCTGGGAAACGGACAGGCAGGCCTAATATCAATGTAACGCACAGGCTGACGACAACCACCACCCACAGACCGAAGTCCCTCAGGGCGTGGAGTCTAAGTCCCAGGCTGCCCTTCACCAGGGTCCCTGATGGTGGGGATGGACTTGACGCAGCCAGGAACCAGGTCGCGGCCCCCGAGGCACCCCAGCTGCGGTAATGGCCGCCGCCAATGGTGTGTAGCTAGTGGTAAAGACAATAACGAGACAAAAACGGTACAGGACAGCAGACGAGAATCACAGGTCACGAGCCGGGTTCAGCAACGGAGGGTTAGATCAAAGGAGAACACAAAGAATGGTCAGGTCACAAGCCGAGTCAGATTCCAGGAGAGTCACAAGAGTCAGAACAGAGTAACAGCAACACCAAGACACAAGACACAAGTGCAAAGAGCATGTGCGGAACACAGGCTTATATGTCATCAGCCACACCCCTCTGGGGGATGGACCTCAGAGACCTGAAGGCATAAAAGATTCCCACCATGCTCTGCAGAAATCCAAGATGGATGCCAGCAAATGGAGTAACATAACCTCTGGTAAAAAGGTAGGACCTTGACAAAAATAATTTCTTATAGTGCAGACGAAGTCCGGAAGTGACGAAACGCGTTAGGGGAGTGACGTCAAGACGCACGTATGCAAACCGGAAGTGTTGCCGTGGCCATTTTGTTGGTTATCCACACATGGTTTTCTGCATTTGTTTGTTGGAACTTGTATAGGAGCCATGTTTGGAGCTGGAATCTCTAAGTTTTAATGTAAGTGGTTATTAAATTTTCCCTATGCTTTGAATATGAGTCTTGAGACCCTTCTTGTCTTTCTAAGGACCTTGGAAAAATATCTTTGAAGAGAGAATGGAAGATATCTGATCCATAATATTGTTAAGCTGCTAAATACACACAGAGGGTAATAGTATTTAGTACTGCTGGTGCTGGTTTTTGGTGTAAGCACAGTGTTGCAGTGATCACAGAGTGCTCACAGTTTAATTTGTATTACATATGTGCACTATAAGAAATTATTTTATCTTATTATAAAAGTTTTTTTTTTTTTTGCACATTTTTTGAAGTGGTTTGAGTTTTGCACTGAGTGATTATTCCTTTGTATAAAGGTAATGCACTAGAGCAGGGGTGGGCAAACTTTTTGACTTGAGGGCCGCAATGGGTTCATATATTGGACCCGGGGGCCAGACCAAGAGTAGATGAATGATGTGTATGTGTCATCCATAGTAAGTATAGTAATATTCCCCCATAGTAAGCATAGTAATTAATCCCCCATATAGTAATTCATCCCCCATATAGTAATTCATCCCTCATAGTAATTCATCCCCCTATAGTAATTCATCCCCCCATAGTAATTCATCCCCCAGAGTAATTCATCCCCCCTATAGTAATTCATCCCCCATATAGTAATTCATCCCCCATATAGTAATTCATCCCCCATAGTAATTCATCCCCCATATAGTAATTCATCCCCCCTATAGTAATTCATTCCCCATATTAATTCATCCCCCATATTAATTCATCCCTCATATAGTATTTCATCCCCCACAGTACTATTCCCCCCCAAGTAGTAAGCCAAGTCCCCCCTGTGTCAATTCACTTACCTTTGCTCCGCTCGTTCCTCTCGCCGTGTTCCCGCGCCGTTCCGGTCTTCAGGGCGGACTGTGAGAGGAGCCTAGCTCCCCTCCCCTCACGTTTGTCACGCTGCCCCGCCTACACACATCCTGACAGCCACATCCGCGGGCCGGATTAAAAGGTCCGCCGGGCCGTATACGGCCCGCGGGCCGTAGTTTGCCCATTGCTGCACTAGAGTATTTATTCTTTTTATTTTGAGGTTCTTACTGGATGAAATAGGAGTCAATCCTTCTTATTGGATGAAATTTTGGAAATTTGAGACTTTTTTGGACACTGGATTTTTTGGACACTTTTGGGATTTTTGAGATTTTATTGGACACTTTATGGTTTAATTGTATTGTAATATATCACAAAAAAGGTTATATTATATGTCCATTGTATAGCTTGAGGTGATTGTAGCCGTATTAGTGCATTTGCAACAGGAACAACTGAGTACTGACGTGATACTTTTTTTATTTGCACTAACATACAATTTTGAGGACAAGCTTTCGGGGAGTGTCCCCTTCTTCAGGTCCAAGCGGTACTGAACACAAAGATTTAGCAGAATGTTAGAAGAGATCTCTGTTTTTTTTTTCCCATCCCCTACATCTCTTCTAACATTCTGCTAAACCTTTGTGTTCAGTAGTGCTTAGACCTGAAGAAGGGGACATACCCCGAAAGCTTGTCCTCAAAATTGTATGTTAGTGCAAATAAAAAAAGTATCACGGACAGTACTCAATTGTTCCTGTCCATTGTATAGGAAAGCTGCCCATACACCAGCAGATATCTCAAAGATAACAGCAGGCTGTGAGATATCACACCAGTGGAATGGCCATGGCGGATCTCCTCCACAACAAAAGGACCTCTTCTACAAGCTTTGTTTTCTGGATGTCCTCTTCCTGCTGCAAATTGACAGTTAATAGTGGAAGTTAGAGGGTGGTTATCTAGCTGTATTACAAAGTGGGTTTTGCATTCTGTGAAAACGAGGTTAAAGAACAATTCCAGGGAACAAGTGAATTCAATCATTGAGCTACTAATGCTATGCAGGGTACACTGTGACTGTGCTAATATTAGAAAATCCACTCAATTTACCTTAAAGAGCAATTCGAGACAACAAGGGAAATCAATCAGCGAGCTACTAATACTATTGAGTAAACACTGCCATTGTGCTAAAATAAAAAAAAGTCCACTTAAAGCCAAACTGAACTGGATCTGAGCACCACAAACTGAAAACACTATTTCATTCATTTTTGGATATTCAAAGTAAACTCCCCCATCCATCCATGTCTCCATGCTTTATTTTTCTAAGAAATTACTTTGAATTACACCCCCCTAGCATTTCTAGCTGCGGCCATCTTCAGCAAGATCAGATGATTCTTGTAGCATTTACTTACTGGAGTCCACCTGCCCTTAGCTCAGGCATGCAGGCAGGAGGGTGTGCTTAGCTGAGAAAGCCCAACTCAACTTATATGGACATAAGTGTGTGCATGTGAGTGACAGAATGGGGTTGATTTACTAAACGCAAATAGGCTGTGCACTCCAAGTGCACTTGGAAGTGCACTGAAAGTGCAGTTGCTCTAGATCTGAGGGGAACATGCAAGGAAAATAAAAAAAAACAACATTTTTGCTTGCACATGATTGGATGAAAGAAATTAGCAGAGCTTTACCGCATTTCAGAGCTTCCCCTCTCATATAAAGCAACTGCACTTGCAGTGCACAATATATTTACCTTTTGTAAATCGAACCCCATAGTGCGTTGACCTTTTATAGTAATAAGAAAAAGTACATTTAAAAAAAATAACATTTATGACATCAATGGTTTTCCACACAGCAGCTCCAATCCTCCTCTTCTCTGGTCCTCCGCCGGTGCTCCTGGCTCCTCCCCCCTTCATGTATCCCACTAGCAAGCTGATTGCTAGAGGGGTTACTCGTGCACATTCGCTCCTTAGCCCTGCTGTCTGCGTCCAAAGACACACACAGCAAGGCTTTGCCTTGCCCCCTCCTCACTGGCTGCAATTGACTGTCTCCAAACCACTGAGGAGGCAGAGAACCAGGACAGCAGCTGCTCTCGTGCACATCGCTGGATCGGGTCCAGACCCAGGTAAGTATTGGGGGGGCTGGGGGGAGAGCTACATATGGAAGGTTTTTTACCTTCATGCATAGAATGCACGAAGGCAGGGGAGTATTTACCACAAGACAAACAAGGCATTTGCCTAGGGTGGCATTTTGCAGGGGGGGCAGCAGCATCTTTCAGGGGGGCCGCGACATTTTTCAGGGGAGGCAGTGCTGCCCCCCCAAAAGACAGGATGGCAGAAGAAACACCCACAGCATGGGGACCAGGTGGGATCTGAGAGAGGCTGCGGGCTGCTTGATGGTGTATGCAGAGCCTGACACTTGTTCCCGGGGATGTCCAGAGCTGTGAAGGTGAGTGTCTTTTCTCTCACGGGGTGCGGTGGGGTTTTTTCCAGTGTATGGGGGGGGGGCGATGGTAGTGGAATGCTCTCTCGGGTAGGGGAAGGGGGCAGGGGCTGGGGTGTTGTTGGTCAATGTCAGACTCTCTTTGTGGGGGAGGGGGGTGTTGGTCAGTGTCAGGGTCTCTCCTTGGGGGGGGGCTATTTTTGTGTTGCCTAGGGCAGCACGAAACCTAAATACACCACTGCATGAAGGCAAAAAACCTTCAGCCTTTGCAGGCACTTTAATCAGCCAACTACCCCTGCCTTTAGAAAGACCACAACAGCCTGCACATGCTTATTCAATAAAGAAATGGACACCGCTCTACCGACCTCAGGAGTCATATTTATGGGATGGCCTCAGCCACCGCTCCGGCCATGCCCCCGACGCATTTCGCCCCACCCACCAGGGCTTAATCATAGCGGCCTCTGTGACCAAGCCCCGGTGAGCAGGACGAAACGCATCAGGTTCATGGCCGGGGCAGTGGCTGAGGCCATCCCATAAATGCGACTCCTGAGGTCGGTAGAGCGGTGTCCATTTCCTTATTGAATTGGCTGATGCTGGAATCGCTTTTGGACACCTGCTCCCTCTCTCTCATCTGACGGTGGGGTGACTCCTTCCTCCTATCTCCAGCTTGGAGGGGGCACCGTAAGGTATTTTTAGCCTGTACATGCTTGTTAGCAACCTGTGCATAACTGACTATCATATGCAACTCAACTCATACAGACATATGTGTGTGTTTGACAACGTGTGTGTTGACCTCTTAATCAGCCAACTACACCTGCCTTTAGAAAGACTACAACAGTCTGTACATGCTTGTTAGCTGCCTGTACATAACTGACTAAGTCAGATGGTGCTCTACGGGAGAGGGAGTGGATTTACCCTCGTCTGAGCCATTGCAGTCTAAATAATCTGGTCTCCCCAGCTCTCCAGGTCTATTTCCTATTTACTCGATTAAGAAAAATAATAAAACAATAGTTTTTTTAATGTATTCTCTTAGTTCTGAACATTATACATGATGAAGGAAATATTAAAAACTATTCATCCCTTTTAAGTACAGTAATATATAACTAAAGCATATAAATATTTTCAGATTCTTGTCAAGTATTCCTCAACATCTTCCCAAATCCCCTTTGAATACATGTCAAAAACATCGAGGGAACGCTTCAGAGAGAGCAATTAAATGGAACATTTCTGCTCTCCTAGAAAAAAAACGTCACTTTCAAGTCTTTTCTGGCAACTTTGAGAATATCCTGCAATTAAAATATTTCCTTTTCCTCCTGCAATCAGCATGTAAAACAGACTTGTCTCAGCTTTTTTTTTTTATTTCCATTTGCAAAAGACTCTTGACACATTTGCTAATGAACAGGCTGCGGCGACACACGGGGACGCTAATTTTTATTTGTTGTCAAAGCCGTACAGGCAAGTCAAAAAGATGTTCTACTTGAAAGTGAGAAAACTCTTTTCACAGTTTGTTAGGCTGACACGAATATATATTCTCATTATCCAGAGCATCTGAATTTTGCTTCTTTCATTGGATATTAAATGTATGCTGCTTCTGAAAAAAAATAAAAAAATAAAAAAAGGAGTTCAGAGGGAACGCCAAAGTAACCAGTTTACATATGGCAGCCTCAGATCAAAAGTTTATGGAAAAAATTCCGACTCTGAAATGTGAGGCTAGACTTATATTCTAGTAGGACTCAGCAATGACTTAAAATCATACCGCTCAACTTTTTAAAATGAGAAAGAGGATTATGACTTATTTATTTTAATTTGTATTATTATCATTAGGATTATTTACCCAAAAGGGGAAGCTCCACTTGTCTGCATCCTCCCCTCCTCCACTGGCACATTTGGCACCTTTTGGGGGGGAGCAGGTACCTGGTTTTGACAGTTACCTGCACCCACTTCCGGCTCGATTCGTGGCGGCAAACTGACACAGAAATTTGGCCTCCCCTCCTTCCCAAACAGCCTTCTGGGATAATTCACAGGTCCCAGAATACTGCGGCCCATTCACAATATGCAGTGTGCTTCGTGCATGCGCAGTAGAAAACCGGATGTGAAGCTGCAAGGCTTCACTGCTGGTTTCCCTTAGTCAAGCTGGTGGCATCAGCACCCAATAGCCAATTGAATAGTCGGCCTGGGGTGAAGACACCGCTGGATGCCTGGACAGGAAAGTGCAACAATATTAAAGGTCAGCAGCTACAATATCTGGCTCCCATTGGCCCCTGCTGCTGTCAATCACAGCCAGTCAGCCAATGAGGAGAGAGAGGGGGCAGGGCCAAGCCCCAGCTCCATGTGTAAATGGATACATGGAGCAGTGGGTGCCCCCATATCAATCTGCTTGCTGTGGGGGCACCTGACAGAAAGGAGGAGCCAGGAGAGCCTGCGGGGGACCCGAGAAGAGGAGGATCCAGGCTGCTCTGTGCAAGAACACTGCACACAGCAGGTAAGTATGATGTGTTTGTTACTGGAAAAAAAAGTGAATGTTTAGTATCGCTTTAAGCTTAAAGTATGTGTAGACCCTCCTAGTTAGCTTTTTACAAGGTTAGGAAAATTTGGTTATTTTTTGGCTCCTTTGTAACCAGTGGAGCAGTTGATGATTGATGTGGGCTGTTCTGTGTTTCCCAGGCTGCAGGATTGATTGTTTCCCCAAGCATTCTAGAGGATTCTAGACTCATAGTGGGCTGGAAAAGTCAAATAAGCAGTCTGAATATCCATAGGACTTTAGACAATCCCTGGTTAGGTGTGCCCAGTAGGTGGCTGGGGAGCACATACTGTACTAGAGCAGCCCTGTTCTAAGTCCTGGGTCTAGTGCTGCAGGATGAGTCCACAGCCAGAGGGCTCTGCTCCTCTGGGCAGATTGTTGGAGTTTGCTGCATGTTCATCGATGTTTCAGCTGTGCCATAGCTAGGAGGCCTATTTCTAACATCCTTTTCTGGAGCTAATCAAGGGATTTCACCCATGGACCGGTCTGGAGAGCTCACTGAAGAGTGTGCGGTAGGACCCAAAAAAGTGGAGAAACAAAAACCCAAATCTGACACATTCCACGTACAATCCCCAAAATGGACTGGACAAAACTATTGGCACCCTCAATTTAATATTTGGTAGCACACCCCTTGGAAAAAAATTAATTAAATCAATCGCTTCCTGTAACCATCAATGAGTTTCTTCCACCTCTCTACTGGAATTTTGAACCACTCTTCTTTCAGCAACTGCTCCAGGTCTCTCAGATTGGAAGGGTTCCTTTTCCACCTGCTGTTTCGGGATCTCTCCATGGGTGCTCTATGGGAATACGATCTGGACTCATTGTTGGCCAGTTCAGTACTCTCCTGCGCTTTGTCTGAAACCATTTTTGGGTGCTTTTTGACGTGTGCTTTGGGTCATTGTCCTGCTCTAAGACCAAGGACCTGTGACAAAGATCCAACTGTCTGACACTGGGCCCTACATTGCACCCCAAAATTCTTTGGTACTCTTCAGGATTCATAATGCCATGCACATGGTCAAGACATCCAGTGAATGAAGCAGCAAAGCAACCCCAAAACATTAGTGAATTTCCACCATGTTTGACTATAGGGACTGTATTCTTTTCTTTAAAGGTCTCCTTGCTTTTTCTGAAAACAGTAGAATGATGGGCTTTACCAAAAAACTGCAATTTTATTTCATCTGTCCAGAGCACAATTCTCCCAAAAGGACTTTGGCTTCCTCAAGTAAGTTTTGGCAAACTCCAATCTGGCTTTTTTGTTTCTGTGTTAGCAGTGGGGTCTCCTCCTGAGTCTCCTACCATAGCGTCCCTTTTCATTCAGATGGCGACATATAGTGAGAGCTGACACAGTTGTACCCTGTGCCTTGGAGTGGACATAGTGCTGTACAGAACCAATCATTTTTATGGAACCATTAAGTAATAGACTCTTGCAATTTATGTTGCTTTGCCTATAAAATCTTGATGTGCATAAATCCTTTAAGTTCATTTTATAAGCCTAGTAAAGTTTCCTGGCTCTTCCTGAGCACAGGGAGCCACATGTGCTGCATACAACGTGGCATTCAAATGAATGGCTATACATGATAATATTCTTTTCAATAAAATAGTTTTCTTGGTATTGGCCATTTACCCATGCATGCACATTCAACGTATTTCCCAAAAACAGAATTTTCACGCTCAGGAAATACGTAGGTCACACAAGCATGGCTAAATGTTGATGCAAAGAAGCATAGACATTTACAAGAGTACAGCCACATACAGTCATTAACTTGAATGGCTGGCTGTACACAGCACATGCAGCTTGTCTGGGCATGGCAAAGCTCTAGGAAATTATACTAGGCATATAAAATGCCAATAAAATCTTCATGTGCATGAACCCTAAAACAGTCAATTGATGAATTTGAATTACAGGACGGTATATGTATGGTCTCTATGGAGGTATAATTATATAATATAGGGTAATAATATTCCATACAAAATAAACAAATTAAAATAAATTGTTTTAAATCATATCTATATATAAAACACATTAATATATAAATTATATAAGCATATTTAGGCAAAATACAAAAAATAAGCATATCCTATATACAACATAATACACAACTTAAAAAAGTGACAAAATATATTCTAATGATGCCAACAGTAGCTATCAGTAATTTATAAACAGATTTTAATTAGTTTAGCATTATTACATTTATGTATTAAACAAATAGTTTTGGCCACTTCCGCAAGGCAACTGCCCATTAGAACTGCTGGTGAAATCGCAATTTCACCAGAGGTTCTCCCTAACCCCCCCCCCCCCCCCGCCTGCAACCTCTTGGGACAAGCCACAAGACCCAGGAGGCTGCAGGACCATTTGCAAAGGGCAATAAACATGCCAGTACCGGGGATCTGAAGACCAGCAAAGATCCAGCCAGGGACGACACTGAATCTCTGGACAGGTAAGTGTCCATTTATTAAAAGTCAGCAGCTACAGTATTTGTGATTGTAATTTTTTGCAAACTGACTGCTGATCATCTTTAAAGAAGCTGCATACTCAGATAATAAATCAGCTGCTAAAAGTGTTTAAAAACTGAGGGTTTAATATCACTTTACCAAACCCACCACCAACAACTTTTTATGTCTTTCAATGTTTTTTAATGTCTTTTTCCTTTACTGTGGAAACATTTAATTTAGTTAATTCTGTTACATCCATCAGACAGTGTTGTGTTGAAAAATACAGTTAACACCTTTAGTTCACTAGTATATAACATCACCATATGGTGTACCTGCAGCATTTATTTTTATAAATAACCATTTTAAAGATATAAAAGTAATTTCAAATATTCAAATACATAAAAAATCTAACACAACCAAAAGATATCCTATTTTGTCCCCTGCAACTCTACTCCAAAAAACAATATATATTGGCAAAATAATTGCTGACCAGCGGTCACTGAGCTGAAATAGTCCGATCCTTAGGGATACACAACCAGTGAAGTGGTTTATGAACAAGGCTGAGTTTATATCCCAGCTGCTTCAGCCTATGACCAGAGAGTTAAAACCCCTCATAACAAGCTCTTCTCACATACACTCGTTAAAGTATTTTACTGGCACCAACGCCCACTTTTTATTCCCTTCTTCTTTGACGGAGGCTTTGTTTGTAGGCAGCCATTGTGGACATCTACAGCCCCAGCAATGGATATACAGGACAGGCCTGTAAACCGTAAGCACCAATAAAAATCAAGTTTACTGAGTGACTTCTGTTCTGCTCCCAATAAAAGTGTCCGCTGGGAAAGATCATTATCAATCACTGCCTTATTGGAGAGGGAGATCGGATACAGAGATAACCCAAAGCTATCAGCCGGAGTGAAGGTGAACTTGGACAAAAGTAATCAGTGTAGAGGAAAAAGAATGTGAGAGCAATGGGAGAGACGTGCCTGTAATATGGAGCAATGGATCATTATGATGGATGCCATGGGGCCTATATAGGACAGCGGCCTAGCTGAATGGTAAAGCCTTTTGATAGAATGTTAAGTCAGGTATGGTTTGGAGCAGAAAAGATGCAAACCTGCAGCACATTACCTTCACTGTTCATCAGGTTGGCTGCAAAAGACCAATAAAGTCAGACAGTTAATGTCCTGGACTTGGCACCTCTGTCACTGCCGCTCTATGAGATAAAGAGCTCATTTCCAGCTTTTATTGGACTTAATGTCTGCAATGGTTTCAATCCAGTATTGCTTCGCTGGAAGAAGGCAGAGAAATCGATAAATAGTCAGCTTCCTTTCATTTTATGCACCTGTAGCGGGGAACACAAAGGAAGGGCCCATTTAGGGCTGCCAACGTTTGTCATGTCCAATAGCAGACACCTCCAGGAGCACAGAGAGGCTGTATAAGGCCAAAGGCGTGCTGTGGGGAGGTCTTGCCTCATTGCCAATGTCTAATGGTCTTATTCTGCAGCAGCTTGCTGTTTGAGGGACACAATATTACCAATAGTTATGAGCTCAGGTGTGTTTGGATCCTAGTTTGAACTCCCTTGAGCGAGCCCACCAGGAAGTTGTCACCTATACTGGGCCAACCATTACAAGTACGTATGCATGTGGCATGTATATGTATGGCTGCAGAATGGGGAATGCCTCAGCCGCTTATGCTTGGTCCAGTATAGTTACAGCTTCAGAGCAGGCTCGCTCAGGTGGGTTTGGACCAAGATCTGAACATGCCTGAGCTCTTCCTTATGTAGAGGAACCCTTGTAGGGGCCAGCAGTTAGGTCCCTAAGGTATTCCCCTGTAGTTTTCTCCCACAGCCAGGCACACAAACACAGTTGCTCTCTGGGTCAGTAAACAGTCCAGGGATGTTATTTTTGGTGTTTTGATTTTTAGGGGTAACTTGGATAAGGATTGGGGATAAGTGGGATGCTTCAAAAAGAACTACTGTACTTACAAGATGAAGACACTAATTTTCTTCTGCAGCACTATAAAGCAGAGTTCCAGTCGCACTGAAAAAATAAAAGTCAGCAGCTACAAAAATTGTAGGCGATCGAAGCGGAAGAGGGAGCGGGTACCTTTCAATTTCGGGTACCCGCTCCCCAAAGGTGCCAATCCTTAGCTGGGAGCAGGGGACCATTCTTCGCTTTTTGGGTGGAGGTCCACTTTAAGCACAGTCCTTGTAGGGGCCAGTAATGAACTTGGCTTAGTTAAAGCAAATAAAAGGCACAAACTTTGTTCTTTAGGAAACTTGAGCAAGGTCCCTTTTAGCACAAAACAAGATGGGCTAAGCTCTTCAGGATCCCAGCTGGTATCCTCTTTTCCTGCACCTGACTCTTTAGCACCATAGCGGTAACCTCAGCTCACAGTCACTAGGATGTATCACACAGCCGGTACTCACAGAGCCTTCAGACGAATGGATGCCTCCTTCCAATGTCTGCCAGTAGTCCCAGACCAGATCCAACAAGAGACAGTCCCTCAGTCAGCTTCCAGGCCTCTCAGCTTGCCCAGCTGAGGCCTCAGGAACCGCAAGCACATGGCAGCGTGGCCTGGAGGGCAGCAAACCCTCCAGACTGGACTTCTCCTCTACAGGACAAAACAAGACTGCTCTAACTACATTTGCCTAACCCAGAATTGCAGCCAGTGAGACAAGCTAAATTTACCTGACAAAAATTCAGCTTCAATGGATACAGTGAGCCAGAACCAAATCTATCTACTCCTAGCGCCTATCTAGGAAAGAGCAGGGGTGGGAGTAAGGAGCGGGAGCCTCGGGTGCAACAATTCACTGGAGGGGGGGAGGGTGGGTGCAGCAAGATGACATAGTGCAATTCTGCAGGCTAAATGGCACCCTAACCCTGACCATCAGTGTAAAATGATTAAAGGGGAAGTACGGCCAAAGCTCTTTTCTCCTGTGGATCACAGAAGTGCAGTTTGTTCTGCACTCTTGTGACCCATTTTTGGCTGACGCTCGCTGTTGGCTGATGGGATCCACCCCAGAGTCTGGAGCGGAGCCTAGCTCAGCCTCTCAGTGGTCCACTGAGAGCCTGAGCCACCCGCTCCCTCCACATCCACAGCCCAGCACTCCAGTGAGCACTGGGGGGAAGCAGAGCAGACAGCAGCTGTGAGAACTCAGCGATCAGTAGTCACATGATAGTAGTCATGTGATTGCTGAGTTCTCACACTTAGAGCCGGCGGGCGACAGATGCAGCATCAGACTGCAGTTTGACATAATCGCCCTGGGCGATGGATGATCTTGCTCTGGCACTGGGAGGGAGCTATACCTACTAACCAGTTACTCAAAAAGGATGAAACCACTCTTGTATTTAGAAAAGTTAACTGCAAGAGTGCTAGTGTGAATGAGGCTTTGGAGCAGGGGTGTCAAACTGGTGGCCTTCCAGCTGTTGCAAAACTACAAGTCCCATCATGCCTCTGCCTTTGGGAGTCATGCTTGTAACTGTCAATCTTGCAATGCTTCATGGGTCTTGTAGTTTGGCAACAGCTGGAGGGCCGCCAGTTTCACACACGTGCTTTAGAGTATCTAATTGGATCCTAGATGCACAGAATTCTATTTCTTCTAAATGCAGGTAAAAGCACCATTAAAAAAATCATCACATGAATATGCATTCAGAAAGGTCCTCTAAATACATGTATAAAATTGATAATGCCAGTGTTGGTGAGGCCTTAGATTTAGGCCCTATGCACACTGGGCATTTAGCTCTGGCGTATGAGGCTCTGGAGTTTAGCTGCGGGCAAAGGGCTCAGATGTCCCTCTATAAGATGCTGACAGCTGCTGTGGTAGGACATGCCTGGACGGTGCACCAAGTGGTACAAATATTTGGATCAGTTTTTGCCCAGGTTCCTGGCACACTGCCTTAAATATTCATTGTAGTGTGTGCACAATCCAGTCACAGCAGCTGTCAGCCTCTCATAAGTTTGAAAATCTGCTGGCAACGGAGCTGGACAGGACACCTGTGGATAAGGCTTTAGGATTTATGGAGCTCCCATACCTCTTGCTTCTTCCAACTCATCTTCTGTCAGGGCACATTGGCACAGAAGAAGTCTCTCTTCCCTCCAGTTGTCCTTCAGGTATGTGACACCTTCAAGAGAAAAAAATTCCCCTGGAAGTTGACAGATTGCTTTGCGCACCAGATACTTTCCTCCATATTTCATAAATAAAAGTCCTCTATTGGAAAGATGTTTCTAAATTCACATTGCTTACATTTACAGAACGCCGGTACTTATTACTTAAAAAGCTCCCAGATGAACTCAAATGAACTGTCTCCTCAACCATTTGTCAAACCTTCAGCTCTACAGGACTTGGTTCACAGCACAATAAATCTCCTAAAACCTATAAACGGTTGATGCTGTAAATGTTAATTTATGATGTTGAATAAAGTTTTCACTTCAATGAATAACTGCATCAATTTATTTCAGGAGGACCTTTCTACAGACTGATCAAGATGGACGTGTGGAGCCATGCTACAACCTTTATAGGCCAGCTTTGATTTGTGACAAGGCCGCAAAAATGGCCAGGGCAATAAATATGCGGGGCTGGACGTCAACAAATGTACAGTTGAACACGTTCTTCAGATTCAGAAGGGAAGTGCAACAAATAATGGACTGGCATCTAATCACACGTCTGTGTATTGATTGCTCTGCGGAGCACTCTCTGTACGGGACAGTGCCCACAGTGTGCCTGGCTACGCTCCTAACTTACGCTTTTGTCTGCAGCGAAGTGGGTTAGCAGATTGGATGTGAAATGAAATCAATTTCTATTGACTTTTTATTGTTTCCCTCCGAGCGGGCCATCATTTGTTTAATTGAATAATGAGGCAAACAGACAGAAGCTGCCATTTTGAGATACTTTTAAAGCCGGAGTCCTTATTTATTTATTTAATTCCAATTAAGTTCAATTTTTATTTATAGGTTAAGGACAAGTTCACTTTTAATGAAATCAGTAGTTCAGTAGTTCGCCTACTTCCACAATCCTGATCATATTTCCTAATGCTAGATGTAGTTGAAAATAGTGCACGCTGTGCAACCTGCCCAACCCTGAACAGTACCTATGTACTTGCTGGAAACAGCTATGCTATGCTGATGCTATGGTCCCACCTGCTCCAGGCCAACCATCCAACCATAGAGAATAATGCCCATCATGGATGAATGCACCAAGCTAGAGGCAGTGAGGTTCTTTTTTCTCATGGTGACCACAGCACATAGCACCAGGAAGTAGAGAGGACATCAACAAGGCCTGGCTTGGGCTGGACTGCCATTAGAGTTGATTGGTTAATCTACATCTGAGGTTGGTATTACCATTGGGAGATTTGATGAGGAGGATGTATACTGAGTTTCTGTTAAAAGCAAACTTACTATTTAAGGTAAATGTAGGAAGGTGAAGGCTGCAGTACTTCCTTCATCTTGAAAGTGGCATTGTGCCATTTCTTCAGGCCGGCAGGAGCCCATTGAGGAATAATTGTCTCCTGCTATCAGCTCCAGGCAGGTGAGGATGGCAATACCAAAGTTCTGCAAGATTTGGGCAGCCATCTTGAAAGAAGATTACATAAATAGTGGAGTTCTGTGTTATTCAGTGTGTCTGCAGGGTCCTGCTGGATAGGGAGACAGTAGGAGCAGCCATGGGCGGACTGACAACTCATGAGGCCCCTGGGCAATAGGGGATCATGGGGCCCCTGTGTCCTTGCCCAAACTCAAAAAAAGCCTATGAAAAAGGTACCAGGGGCATCTCATGGGGCCCCTTACTGACCCTGGGCCCTCGGGCAGTGCCCGAGTTTCCAAATGGTCACTCCGCCCCCTGGGAGCAGCATGAGGTAGAGACACTTGTAGAGGAGGGAAAGAGTAGGTTTCCACTGAAAGTCATCACCTCTGTCAGTTTCCAAGAACATTCGCCCATCAGCAGACAGAATTCTGCAGGGACTTTTGGGGATCGCAGTGTGATTGAATTGTACCATTACCCCTCCAAGAGAAGTGCTCCTGTGGCGTCCTGTGATCTGTGACTGCCTTGTTTGTGCCTTTTCAATTGCTACAACATATGATCAAATAACTCTATTTGTAGTGATTCTTTTCAGTCTTTGGGTACATTTTAGGCCCCCTCCTACAATGTGATTTTAAAAGTCAGTTTTCATTTACATCTCTTGGAAAGAGATTGGATATGTAGATTGGAAGTGTTTAATGAAAAACAAATTCTCCTGCGCTCTAGGACCCAGATGGGTGGCGAATGGATGGAACCAGACCTGGAAAAATCGACCACCAATGCATGTAGGGTTGTGCGGCTCCAAACAAGGCTGGGGAAGCCCGACCAATACTGCAGAACGAAATGAAAACGAGAAGCGCACAAACCTTGCGCATTACCTCAGTAACCAAAATTTAATAATTATAAAAATATACTCACAAACAGCGAATAAAATCAGATCTGATGAAGAAGGGACACTCTTCGAAACGCATCAGCTGTACTGAATATCCATCCCCTTGATGGGATTTGCGCTGTCTTCAAGTCCCTTTGAGGACTTACATGCCTGATTTTATTCGCTGTTTGTGAGTATATTTTTATAATTAATACATTTTGGTTACTGAGGTAATGCACAAGGTTGGTGCGCTTCTCGTTTTCATTTCGTTCTGCAGTAGTGGAAGTGTTTAATGTTTTTACAATTATGCTAAGGTCACATGGAGGATGTCTCCACTGCCAACATATCACCAGTGGAAGAGTTACATGATAGAACCTTCCACTTACCTCTGTGGAATTGCTACCTCGCAGCTGAATTTCCATCCCTAGTAAATGGTGAGCAAGGGAATGATTCCACAGAGACTAGCAGGCAGTCTCTCAGCAATCTTGACACTTTGGAATGGCTGTATGACATTAACATTACAGTCCTTCATCAGATTGCCCAGTATTTCCCCAATATTCCATACTCCATTCCCCAATATTCCATACTCCAGACCATTAAACTTATCATCATCACCAGTTCTATTAGGTACCAGTATTATTTCAAAATATGTCAATGCCTTTATTTTACTTTACATACAAATAGCCAGCAACAGAACTGAAAGCTGAAGTCCAGGTTTTTTTTTTTTGTAAAGTTACCTTCGTCCAGCTTGGACCAATGTAAGTATCTATGTGCCATACCTGGCCATACCTGGCCTACATGCATAGTTGAGCTGCTTAGCAGGTGCTCTGGACTAATAAGTCAAAATTTGAAGTTTTTTTTATGAAGGGCGGTACAATATTGAGTGTCTGCTGGCAACAGTGAAACATGGTGGAGGTTCCTTGAAAGTTTGGGGATCCATTTCTACAAATGGAGTTGGAGATTTGTTCAGGATCAATAGTATCCTCAGTTATGAGAAATACAGACAGATACTTATCCATCATGTGATTGGCCCCAAATTTATTCTGCAGCAGAAAAATTACCCCAAAGATACAGTCAATGTCTTTAAAAACTTAAAATCTTCAGTGTAAAGAGGAAAAAGGAGTCCTAGAAGTGATGGTTTGGCCCCAACAGAGCCCTGATCTCAACATCATGGAATCTGTCTGGGATTACATGAAGAGACAGAAGGATTTAAAGTTACTAAACCCATGACTCTGCATTCACTATATCTCGTCTCCCATAGAACATGGAAATGCAATTATTTTAGGAAAAATATAAACTGCTAAATACCTTTTCTCATCGGCAGTTAGAGCAGTCTTGTGACTTCTATCAGTGTCCAGCAAAACACTGGTTAAAGCTTGTAGGAGGAGTTTTCATTCTCCCCTGATTGTCCTATGAGGCTGCAGAACCCTTGACCCTCTGTCTGGACAGTGCTAATTGGCCCTGTGCTGAACTACACACCAAACTGAGCATGTGCAGTTTTCCCCCAAGGCTCTGTTCTATCAGCAGATGGATTGGGGATAGTAGAAGAAGGGGAGAATCAGAGAAGACAGAATCAAACAGCCTTTTTACACAGTGCAGAATAGTAACCCCTTAGGTTCCACAGTGGGCATAAAAAGCATGCTTTACTGCATATACAGACTGATTTTACTGTTGTGGGTTTAGTAACACTTTAAGGCAACCTACATTCACAGACAATCTGTGGTTAGTTCTCCAAGAACATCAAATATTGATTTGATTTGGATTTCTGTTCTGTTCATTTACTTTCCATTTTTTTAATTGATAAACTATTGCACAGTAATAAATATATATATATAGATATATATATTTCCAAAAGTATTGGGACACCCCTCCAAATCATTGAATTCAGGTGTTCCAATCACCTCCATGGCCACAGGTGTATACAATCAAGCACCTAGGCATGCAGACTGCTTCTACAAACATTTGTGAAAGAATGGGTCGCTCTCAGGAGCTCAGTGAATTCAAGCATGGTATCGTGATAGGTTGTCACCTGTGCAATAAGTCCATCCGTGACGTTTCCTGGCTACTAAATATTCCACGGTCAACTGTTAGTGGTATTATAACAAAGTGGAAGCAACTGGGAAAAACAGCAACTCAGCCATGAAGTAGTAGGCCATGTAAAATGACAGACATTGTGTGGCCTTCAGATTAGCACAACAACAGTGCAAAGAGAGCTTCATGGAATGGGTTTCCATGGCCGAGCAGCTGCATCCAAGCCTTACATCACCAAGTGCAATGCAAAGCGTTGAATGCAGTGGTGTAAAGCACGCCGCCACTGGACTCTAGAGCAGGGGAGATGTGTTCTGTGGAGTGACGAATCATGCGTGTCTGTCTGGCAATCCGATGGATGTGTCTGGGTTTGGCAGTTGCCAGGAGAACGGTACTTGTCTGACTACATTGTGCCCAGTGTAAAGTTTGGTGGAGGGGGAATTATGGTGTGGGCAGGGGCGGACTGACAACTCATGGGCCCCCTGTGTTCTTGCCCAAACTCAAAAAAGCCTATGAAAAAGGTACCAGGGGCATCTCATGGGGCCCCCTACTGACCCCGGGCCCTTGGGCAGTTCCAAATGGTCAGTCCCCCCTGGGTGTGGGGTTGTTTTTCAGGGGTTGGGCTTGGCGGTTCCTTAATTCCAGTAAAGGGAACTCTTAAGGCGTCAGCATACCAAGACATTTTGGACAATTTCATGCTCACAGCTTTGTGGGAAGAGTTTGGGGAGGGCCCCTTCCTGTTCCAACATGACTGCACACCAGTGCACAAAGCAAAGTCCATAAAGACATGGATGAGCGAGTTTGGGGTGGAGGAACATGACTGGCCTGCACAGAGTCCTGACCTCAACCCGATAGAACACCTTTGGGATAAATTAGAGCAGAGAATGCGAGCCAGACCTTCTCGTCCGACATCAGTGCTTGACCTCACAAATCAAATGGTGCACAAGACCTAGGGAGACTGACAGTTGTATTGTGTTTCTTCCATTGGCAAATGATTGCACCAACTGTTGTCACCTTCTCATCAAGCTGCTTGGCGATAGTTTGGTAGCCCAGTCCAGCCTTGTGTAGGTCTACAATCTTATCCCTGACATCTTTGGACAGCTCTTTGGTCTTTGCCATGGTGGAGAGTTTGGAATCTGATTGTTTGATTGCTCCTGTGGACAGGTGTCTTTTATACAGGTAACAATATCAGATTAGCAGCACTCCATTTAAGAGACTGCTTGTAATCTCAGCTTGTTACCTGTATGAAAGTCACCTGGTAGCCAGAAATCCTGCTGAATGATCAGGGATCAAATACTTATTTCCCTCATGAAAATGCAGATCAGTGCATCATTTGTTAGACATGTATTTCTTTTGAATTTTTTGTTGCTATTCTGTCTCTCAGTGTTACAATACACCGAACATTCAATTTTTAGACTGATCATTTCTTTGTGAGTGGGCAAACATTCCAAATCAGCAGGGGATCAAATACTTATTTCCTTCACTGTAAGTATGTATATATATATATATATATATATATATATGCCCCAAAAATTACCTGGCTAAATGAAAACTATTTTATTTTTAGTTAGACACATAATAAAGAAACATAGCACACACACTGTCACTTGCACCTCTGATGAATCATAAGAACGTACCGTTAACCTCATTAGTAAAAAGGAATAAACAAAATCCACCTGCATCCTCCTGATCCCTCTCCCACCTAAGCACATGTGTCAGCGACGCTAACGAGGCCTGTGTGATGTGAATGTGGATGGAGCAGTAACTATGTTATTCCACACCATGCCAGAGGGGATTATTAAGCAGGCTGCTATCTCAACACCGAGACTTTTCTTGAAACAAAGCCGGGTTGTCATGGCGACCTGTACTGCGGAATTCGAAATGAAGGGAAAAAATATGAATTTATCCGTTTGTAGTTGTAAAGTCCTTTAATTAGTTCTAGATACTCATTATACACTAAATAATGATTGCGAGCAATATGTCGTCTGGTACGCGCACTCCCAGCACTAATCGTATGTGTCTTGCCAATCAGACGTATGTAATTAATACTTATCGGCGTCGCTCCGAAATGTTTTGTCTTTTCACACGTCAGCGGTTTTATGCTAATCACAGATCAGATAATAGAGGAGGGTTGCGTGTAGCGGTAATTCCTGCGCTTACCTATCATACCTCCAGAGATAACATCAAAGACAGAACAGAAATGAGCCTGCATTGATGTAGCAAATATTCCATATATATTCTAGTATACTACACACAGCACAGCTGAGTTATGTTACCCTGAACAGAACTGAGGCCTATGGGTGCTTATATTTAAAGCCTAACTCCAAGTTAGCTTGCACTTTAAATAGTTGTTCGGGCCAAGCTGACCCAAATGAACTCTCTCCTTCACTAAGAAATGTGGCTGCTGTCAGTGCGGTGTAGCTGTAGCATCAGCTATATACAGTATACAGCGCTGTGTTCTGATGGTGATACAGGGCCTTCCTGTCTGCTGCCAGAACAAAACTGAGTTGGGCTGAGAGCTTCTTCTGCTGCCAGTACAAAACTGAGTTGGGCTGAGAGCTTCTCAGCCATTCATATTTTAACAGTTTTTATCAATGAAGGCTTCCGTTAATTGGCATCATTCACCCGCCTCTTACTCTCTCTGTTGACCATTATAACTGGGGCAGAAAGGGATTGGATATCCAAAATTTTACAGATGTTCCAAAGAAAACTCCATGACAACTCTAACAGTCCTTGCTCCTCAAGCAGGGCCACTGATAGGGGGGTACAGTAACAGGCAGCCCTCTTGTACTGGGCCCAAACTCCATTAGTCCAGCAAGAGGACCCAGGGGCACTTTTAATTTTCCATGGGGTGCCCATCAGTTATAGCAAAGTTCCATGGGCCCCATTAGTCCAGCAGGAGGGCACAGGGCCTGTTTTCAGAAATAGGCAGATTAAGATTGAGGTGTCCTTTTATCATGCAGCGGTAAATGACCCCTGCTCAGTTCTCCGGCATTCTCAGAGGAGAGAGTTCTCCTCTGAATGCTTTTTTATGAAGTGGTGTAGATCAGTTCTCCGAATGAAGGGAGAAGCGATCTACAAGCGCTTTGAACGTTGGAAAACGGCTGCTGTTACTATAATGTTAAGAGATTACAGTAAGAGATCAGTCAAACACCATTTACTAAGCAGAGGTAAATTATTGCTGCTTCGTTTGCAGTTCCTCCGATTCTCCAGCTCTGGGCTGGAGAATCTGGAGGGAGAACATAGATCTCCAGTGAAGGGCTGACATCGCTCCTTCATACACTGGCAGTCTGTGTGCTGAGATGATCAGCGGAGAACATGTTCTCTGCTGATCATCTCTGTTTCCTAAACCACTAATGATCTGAGATCAGCAACTATCCTCAGGATCGCAGCTGATCTCTATTTCATAAAAGGACACCTAAGTGATTTGGCTCCCAATGGTCACTCCCAGGGGCGGACTGACAACTCATGGGGCCCCCGGGCAATAGGGGATCATGGGGCCCCTGTGTCCTTGCCCAAACTCAAAAAAGCCTATGAAAAACGTACCAGGGGCATCTCATGGAGCCCCCTACTGACCCCTGGCCCTCGGGCAGTGCCCGAGTTTGCAAATGGTCAGTCCACCCTTGGTCACTCCTGTTTCAGACACTCAATATTTTACATACTCCTAACCCCTGCACTCTTCATGTTACATGGTCCTAACACCTGCACTCTATATGTAGGTTTAAGTTTTAAGCACTTTTCACTTTTAGCACAATTTTGCCACAATTTATCATGGCATGCTTGATGTGCTGCCTTATTATTGCTATCTGGGTGTTCAAGAGGGCCCTGTCATGTAGGCTGTACAGGATTCCATGATTTTTAATGGTGGCCTTGTCCCTAGGTATAGGGTTACCCTCCATTTCAGAGGAATAAAGAGAGTCAGTCCACATACTCATTTAAAGCTGGCCATATACTAGTAGATTATTTAATAAATGTACATGTGAAAATATTTACAACAATTCTCAGTACATTTGACAACTTGATAAAAGTCATTCGAGAGTACTTCAAAATTTCAGTTGCTTTTCACATTAGATTTTGGAACGAAAGGACTTTACTAAGCGAAAACATATACACTGTTAGAAATGTGTTCATATTCAAGAAACATTTTCCATCCTGCTCTTTCGATTTTTCCCATCAGTGTGGTTGGAAATTAACATCTATTTGACCCTACCGATGATCTGAAGATTGGACAAACTTTCCTAAAATGATTGTAAAATATTGCTTGTAATGACCAGGTTATTTGTTATTTCGTTTGTGGGAACTTGCATAACAGTCAACAGCAGGGGTGGACTGACAACTCATGGGGCCCCCGGGCAATAGGGGATCATGTCCTTGCTCAAACTCAAAAAAGCCTATGAAAAAGGTACCAGGGGCATCTCATGGGGCCCCCTACTGACCCCAGTTTCCAAATGGTCAGTCCGCCCCTGATCAACAGGCAAGCAATATTCTATCTTCCATGGCTGGCCAAATCCACAGCTCTTGCCTGCCAACAGGGTTCACTTCTCTGCAATTTCCAGCTATCCTGGTGGTACCCACTCGGGAGAGAGATGGATTTCACCAAAGGGGAAGCCACATAACGCATACCTTACATCTTCCCAGCTCAGGCCTAAAGTCCCCCACAAGACCCCAGACCAGGCCTCTTCTCTCTCTCCAACCACATATGACTGTCACCCTTTTTTACCCCTAGCCCCCCACTGTGTACCATGACTCCACACCAACTACATACTCATTCCTCACGACCTAAGTGGGGTTTCTCCCCAGCACTAGCAGGTCTTAAATGTGGAGGGAGGAGGATGGGTTACTTTAGGTCAATCAAAATAAGTCTACTTATCCTTTAAATGCAATATTTAACTTTTCCTGTAAATTAAGTTTGGCTGGAGGGGTGGAGGTCTAATAAGCAGATGTTGATGCATGGTCTGCTTTAAGAAAACATGTACTTTTTTTAAAGATATTTGCTTTTTTACTGAGCAAGTGAAAGTCTTTCAATTCAAATCTTTATTGGCAGCGGACAATATTCATAGGCAGATCTTCCACGCTTGAAAGGGTTTGATTCTTAGCTTTCTAAGCCTTGCCTGAGACGCATTGTACTGCCTACACTCACACACAGTGTAAATTTCATTCATTGATCAATAGTGTGACGCATTTCACCTTTCATCTACCATGATTTAATAAAAGTGACTCCCACCAGGGCTGCTATTTGTTTAAAGATTATCCATCTAATTTCATAATCACTCCAAGACTGAGCTTGGCAGCCACATATTGGCAGAACATGAAAAAACGTGAAAACTTTTTAAACACTGTCACAGCTCAGACTCCTAAGGCCAGACTTTCTCAACTATTCTAATACAGAGGAACCGTGGAAATAGCATCCAGATCTCAAGGAACCCCTGCTAATAATTAATATAGCTGGAGCTCTTTATACATTACTGTGTACAGTAAGTTGTGAATAAGAAATCTGGTCTAATTTGTGTATCTGACACCCAGAACTGCTCTGTACAACAAAGTAATTTTGAGTAAAAATAATAAAATGAAACAAACAGTAATGATCAGAAAATAAATGCAGTGAGTAAAAATTGTAGGATTCCCTCATAGAAGAGAAATGCCTGTGTACGGTGGTCAGTGTCGAAGTGCCCTCTTATATCAGTGGTCAGTAGGAAAGGATCCCCTTACAT
The DNA here is from genome assembly GCF_062004578.1 of Staurois parvus. Classification (NCBI taxonomy): domain Eukaryota; kingdom Metazoa; phylum Chordata; class Amphibia; order Anura; family Ranidae; genus Staurois; species Staurois parvus. The sequence continues at coordinate 5,806,705 of NW_028318374.1, read as the reverse complement.
TACTGGTTAGTGGGAGAAGGACCCCCTTCTATTGGTGGTCAGAAGAATAAGGTCCCCTCTCCACCGGTGATCAGTCTGAGAAACCCCCCTTCCATTGGTGGTCAGAGGGAGAAGGACTCCTTTCATTGGTGGTCAAAGGGAGAAGGTCCCTTTTCCGTTGGTGGTCAAAAGGAGAAGCATCTCCCCTTCCACTGGTGGTCAGTGGGAAAAGGACCCCCTTCCATTTGAGGTCAGTGGGAGAAGAACCACTTTTGTTCCTAATTGTTGGCCACACTACACAGTCCAGGGTGGCCACTTGTGAGTGAGACTCTCTCACACTGATAGTCAAAACACTGGTGATCATTTGGAAAATGCCACTGACAGTTTCACTGAATGAAACACTGAAATACTGACACATAGTGGATAAATGCCTCCTATGAAACAAGACTCATAGAAAACACTAACAGAGACGCTCTCAGTTTTCATTTGAACATTAAAAATTGATTATTCCTGCAAACTACTTTAGTTCCTCTGTTGCAGATTTTAAAGCTCTGAGGAAGAAGGGATGCCCCTTCGAAGTGCGTCAGTTTGATTAAGAGTTTATCTCCCTTCTAGATGGTACTCGCACGTGTTGTTTAACACTGTGTTGGTTTTGGATGTATATGCCTTTTTTACTGCTACTCTTGTGAGTAGAACTTATTAATAAATACACACATTTTTTGCTGAGGTAATGCGCAAGGTTTGTGCGCTCTTTCCTTTTTTTTCTTTACTACAATCATTATCGAGCTTCCCCAACTTCGTGTTAGAGCAGCATAACCTTTGATCAGTGTTGGATGAACATCATCAAACTACTGTATTGGCTCTCGTCTGATCTGAGTCCCTGAGTGCAGGAGGTGTTGGATGTGTAGTGAAGTGGTGGATACGTATGACTACAGCCCTTCATAAGAAGCACTGCAGGAATAACCTTCAGCTGGGCAGTGTTCTCATTAATACCTATACACAGACACTGTGTACAGAGCTGATCTGATTGGCTCTGTACCCTTAATTACCGTTATGTCTATTGCCCCTGCTCAGGCCACTTGTTCATGTTTCAGCAGCCATATCTATACAAAATGTATCCAGCTAGGTATTTAGATTTAGCAATTGACAGGGTGACAACGCAGGAGCACAGTTGGGAGTCCTTAACAAAGAATTGTCACCCCATAACAGGAGGTACCTGAACAAAGTCCTTCATGGTGGGATCACCAAGTATTAATTTACAGAAAGTTGACTTAAAGAAGAAAAGATTTAAAAATTTGAAATAACATTAACACACTAAAGCATGCAATAAATGAGATTTTAGTGATTGGGTCTACATGTCCTTTAAGGACACCCGAATCGCATGATATACAGATGACCAGTAGAGGGAGCACTTGTAGACCTATATATGTTTGAAATATAATAATCAAAATATGTAACAGCATCTACTATAAATCTAAGTCACATCAAAAAATGACTTACAGGTTGGAATGATTACTCAAAGCATGTTCTACCACCCCCCATTGACTTCTCCATCACATCCAACAATGCCACCATCAAACTCGCCCCGCAGGCCAGAGTACTTGGTGTCATTCTGGACTCCAACCTATCCTTCCAGCCCCAAGTCCAATCTTTAACAAACTCATGCAGACTCCACCTCCGCAACATCGCCAAAATCCGCACGTTCCTAACCCCAGAAACCACTAAACAGCTCATCCACTCCCTCATCATATCACGACTCGACTACTGCAACTCCCTCCTCACTGGCCTGCCTCGCCACTGGCTATCCCCGCTTCAGTCGATCCTGAATACGGCTGCCAGACTCATTCACCTTTCCAACCGCTCCATTTCCGCCACCCCCCTCTGCCAATCCCTCCACTGGCTTCCGATTGCGCAACGGATCAAATTCAAAATCCTAACACTGACGTACAAAGCCGTCCACCATACTGCCCCGAACTACATAACTGACCTACTATCCAAGTACCACCCAGCACGCACACTCCGCTCCTCACAAGACCTCTTTCTCTCTAGTTCCCTGGTCTCCTCCTCCCATGCCCGCCTCCAGGACTTCTCCAGGGTGTCACCCATCCTCTGGAACTCCCTGCCCCAACCCATCAGATTATCACCTACTCTCCTCTCCTTTAGGGGCACCCTGAAAACCCATCTCTTCAGGGAAGCCTACCCCACCCCCTGCTAACTTGCCGACCTCCTCCACTCTTCCTACCACTCCATCCCCCACAGCTATCTCCTCCTGTGCCACCATCCCCTCCCTCCTAGATTGTAAGCTCCAAAGAGCAGGGCCCTCGATCCCCTCATGTTTTGCATTGTATTGGTATTGTTCTGTCACATGTTCTGTCCCCCTTTGTAATGTACAGCGCTGAGCGAACTATTGGTGCTTTATAAATACTGTATAATAATAATAATAATAATGTTCTTAGTGTAAATTTGCCATAGTTTCCTTGTAGGAAAACAGACCTGCATTTGGTCATTTGTCTTAGAAGAGTCATGAAAGAATAACACGTTAATAAATCTTTCAGTCGACAGATCGGCTGAACATCTCTTCCCTCCCGACATTAGAGGAGGCCTTGTTTTTACTCATCTGTGCGCCTGACTGACACCGCGAGGCTGCGGATCAGACAGCGCTCCTGTTATGTAGGCAATTGCCTTTTGCATTTGAAGATATAAAGATTGGAAGCCAGACTTCTGGATGACAGAGAGAAAATTATCTTCTTGATATGGAGCCTGGAGGAACATGAACATTCCTCCTTGATCCTGCAGCTTGTGGTGTATTGTGGTGGAAGGCGGCTGCAGGCCGGCTCAGAACAAAGATTCCAACATATTTTTTAGGCCTTTTCTAGAAGGAAGAAAGTGGAGATGTCTACATTAGGGGAGCCAATGGTTGCACACATGTGAAACGTAAATGTGACGTGCGGTGTTTTTCATCTGTTGCTCCACGTTGTGATCTCACTTCACATGTGACAGATTGGCTGCCAGACACTCACATACCCCCCGCCATTCCTCTACAGCTGCCATGCTGGGGCTGCAAGTCCTTTTATAGCTGCCGGCATGCAGGTCGGCCTGCTGAGATATAAGCCGTCTACATCTTGACTATTTCTGGAGTTTATTTCAACTGTAGTTATCTGAGATTAAGTTCTGATGCTGGAGGATCTTTTCCAACGCACCACTCGTTTCCTGTAATCTGTTCCACTGATGGGGTTATATGGACGCCTCTCCTAAACCAGACCTGGGTGATAGAACTGATAAAGTTAGTTGGATCTGAGCTGTAGAACATAAAAATATCTCAGGTTCTGGTGAAGTGGATGTGTATGAGGAGCTGGTACTAGACAGAGAGCAGGAAAATGAGGCAAATAGAAAAATCATCTCATACAGCGAGAGCAAGAAGATAGCAGAGAAAAACGAGAGATAGTGAATGAGAGATGGGGAGAGGGATAGAGAGAGGAGAGAGAGAGAGAGAGGGGGGGGGAGAGAGAGAGAGGGGGTGGGGGACAGAGAGAGAGAGAGAGAGAGAGAAGACAAGGAGATAGATACAGAGAGAGAGGGTGAGAGAGAGAAGACAAGAGATACATAGAGAGAAGAGAAGGAGAGAGAGAGAAGAGAGTGAGGAGAGAGAGAGAGGGAGAGGGAGGGTGAGAGAGAGAGGGGAGAAGGAGAGAGAGTCAGAGAGGAGGGAGATGGAGATGGAGAGACAGGACGAGAGAGAGAGAGAAGACAAGGAAATAGATACAGAGAGAGAGGGTGAGAGAGAGAAGACAAGAGATACGGAGAGAGAAGAGAAGGAGAGAGAGAGAAGAGAGTGAGGAGAGAGAGGGAGGGTGAGAGAGAGAGGGGAGAAGGAGAGAGAGTCAGAGAGGAGAGAGATGGAGATGGAGAGACAGGGCGAGAGAGAGAGAAGACAAGGAGATAGATACAGAGAGAGAGGGTGAGAGAGAGAAGACAAGAGATACGGAGAGAGAGGGAGGGTGAGAGAGAGAGGGGAGAAGGAGAGAGAGTCAGAGAGGAGAGAGTTGGAGATGGAGAGACAGGGCGAGAGAGAGAGAAGAGAAGGAGAGAGAGAGGGGGGGAGAGAGGAGAGAGAAAGAGAAAAGAAAAGGAGAGAGAGGGGAGAGGGGGGAGATGGAAAGATAACAGAAGGAGAGAGAGATGGAGAGAGAAAAGGCGAGAGGGAGAGGATGACAGAGAGATAGAGAGAAAGAGGAGAGGGAGATGGAGAGGGAGGGTGAGAGAGAGAGAGAGGAGAAGGAGAGAGGCAGAGAGGAGAGAGAGAGACAGGGAGGAGAGAGAGGGAGATGGAGAGAGAGAGGAGAGAGATATGGAGACAGAGTAGAGAGGGGGATGAAGGGCAAGAGAGAGAGGAGAAGGATAGAGAGACAGAGGGAGAGGGGAGAGAGAGAGGAGAAAGGAGGAGAGACACAGAGAGAGAGAGGGTGAGAGAGGGAAGAGAAGGAGACAGAGATGGAGAAAGAGGAAAGAGAGAGAGAGATGGAGGGCGAGAGAGGAGAAGGAGAGAGAGGGTGAGATAGAGAGAAGAGAGAGAGGGAGATGGGGAGAGAGAAGGAGAGAGAGAGAGAGAGAGAGAGAGAGAGAGAGAGAGAAAGCAAGATAGATGAGAGAAGAGACTGAGGGGGAGATTTACTAAAATGGAGAGGGATTTAGAGAGAGGGAGAAAGAGAGTGAAAGGGAGAGGGGAGAAGGGGTAGAGAAGAGAGGAGAGAAGAGTGAAGAGAGTAAAAAACTGTAAGGTAAAACAACAAATGCAAAGTAATAATTCAGCTTACTGAACTGCAGTCAATGGGGTTGATTTAGTAGAAGTCAAAAGACTTCCCTTAACTTTGAAGGAAATCTTCATTTAGTGTAATGGATGTGTTGACAATTTACATTGCAAATAATATTTGCAATATACAAGGGAAATAAGGGAAAATTCCCATGCAAAGTGAGAGTTGTGCAAAGATGGAGGTGACAGTTCCAGGATTTCTTCCCACCCTTCCCCAAGCCAAGAAAATCCACACAAAAACCTCTGGAATAATTGTCTGGAGAGCGGATATGACATGAGTTACCATAACAACAATTCAAGCTCTATATAGAGCATATAGCAAAGAATCACACAGAAAAAAGGGTTACAGAGTTTAATATGAATGGAGAGCCTATGAATACAGTATAGTCATTGATGTAAGATTACTAAAAATAGAGAAATAAAAAAGTAACAATGAACACATGAATACCACCATGTCAATGAACAATCTACCATAAGATACAGTATAGAAGAACATAATGGCATCTAAATCCAATGACTAAAATCTCCTATAAGCTTTACCAGGAGAATGCCCATTCCAAAAGTCATTTTCAATCGTTTACATTCTGTCACTTTCATTAAAATAATACCTGGTGATCCTGCCATGAAGGACTGGCATGGGGATGAAACACGTGGAAAAAAAGGCTAAGTCTAATTACTCCTAAAAATGTCCCATCCCCCCTCCTCCTACCTATCCTGTATTAAAAAGATCTGTGTACTTATCTATTTTGATCTGGCCCGGTCCCTTGATCCCGCAGTTGTGGCTCCCCTGTGTCAATCAGCAGCTGCTGCAGGGGACAGGAGGGAGCCCCAACAACAGCTGGGCTATGGCAGTCCATGGGTGACATCAAGGCTCCAGGAATTTGCAGCCGTTGTTGAGCGCTCCCTGAGCTGGAGCTTTAGGATCACATGACCAGACTGGATTAAAATTAGGTAAACAGATGAATCTTTTTTATACACAAACAGTTACACAGTTACATAGTTAGTCTAGCTGAAAAAAAAGACAAAAGTCCATCCAGTTCAATCATTAATAAATAAATAAATAAAAAAAGTTATAATCCTATACCCTCAGCTGATCCAGTGGAAGGCAAAAAAAAACAGCAAAGTATGATCCAATTTGCTCCTGAAGGGGAAAAAAATTCCTTCCTGATCCCCCCGAGAGGCAATCGGATATTCCCTGGATCAACTTTACCTATAAATGTTATATCCAGTTATATTCTGTGTATCTAAGAAAGAATCCAGGACTTTTTTAAAGCAATCCACTGAGCTGGCCAGAACCAACTCTTGAGGGAGTCTATTCCACATTTTCACAGCTCTCACTGTGAAGAAACCTTTCCGTGTTTGGAGATTACATTTCTTTTCCTCCACTTATTATTATTATTATTATACAGTATTTATAAAGCGCCAATAGTTCACTCAGCGCTGTACATTACAAAGGGGGACAGAACATGTGACAGAACAATACCAATACAATGCAAAACATGAGGGGATCGAGGGCCCTGCTCTTTCGAGCTTACAATCTAGAAGGGATGGGATAGTGGTACAGGAGGAGATAGCTGTGGGGGATGGAGTGGTAGGAAGAGTGGAGGAGGTCAGCAAGTTAGCAGGGGGTGAGGTAGGCTTCCCTGAAGAGATGGGTTTTCAGGGTGCGCCTAAAGGAGAGGAGAGTAGGTGATAATCTGATGGGTTGGGGCAGGGAGTTCCAGAGGATGGGTGACACCCTGGAGAAGTCCTGGAGGCGGGCATGGGAGGAGGAGACCAGGGAACTAGAGAGAAGGAGGTCTTGTGAGGAGCGGAGTGTGCGTGTTGGGCGGTACTTGGATATTAGGTCAGTGATGTAGTTCGGGGCAGTATGGTGGACAGCTTTGTACGTCAGTGTTAGGATTTTAAATTTGATCCGTTGCGCAATCGGAAGCCAGTGGAGGGATTGGCAGAGGGGGGTGGCGGAAATGGAGCGGTTGGAAAGGTGAATGAGTCTGGCAGCCGTATTCAGGATCGACTGAAGCGGGGATAGCCAGCGGCGAGGCAGGCCAGTGAGGAGGGAGTTGCAGTAGTCGAGTCGTGATATGATGAGGGAGTGGATGAGCTGTTTAGTGGTTTCTGGGGTTAGGAACGTGCGGATTTTGGCGATGTTGCGGAGGTGGAGTCTGCACGAGTTTGTTAAAGATTGGACTTGGGGCTGGAAGGATAGGTTGGAGTCCAGAATGACACCAAGTACTCTGGCCTGCAGAGCGGGTTTGATATTGGCGTTGTTGGATGTGATGTAGAAGTCAATGGGGGGTGGGGTTCGGGCTGGGGGGAAGACAAGGAGCTCGGTTTTGGAGAGATTCAGTTTAAGGAAGTGGAGCGACATCCAATCTGATATGTCGCTCAGTAGGTGTGTGATTTGGGCAGAGACCGAAGGGGTGAGGTGGGGGGTTGAGAGATAGATTTGTGTGTCGTCGGCATAGAGGTGGTAGTTGAAGCCGTGAGAGTGTATGAGTTGGCCAAGGGAGGAGGTGTAGATGGAGAAGAGAAGGGGCCCAAGGACAGAGCCTTGAGGGACCCCAACAGAGAGGGGGAGTGAGGGGGAGGTGGTAGCATTATAGGTAACGCTGAAAGAGCGTTGTGACAGGTAGGATGAGAGCCAGGAGAGAGCAGAATCTCTGAGGCCGAGGGAGTGTAGTATTTTGAGGAGGAGGGGGTGGTCAACTGTGTCGAAGGCCGCAGAGAGGTCAAGGAGTAGGAGCACTGAATAGTGGCCATTAGCTTTGGCGGTTAGAAGGTCGTTGGAGAGTTTGAGTAAGGCGGTTTCGGTGGAGTGTAGGGGGCGGAAGCCAGACTGTAGGGGATCGAGGAGGTTGTTGTCGTTGAGGTGAGAGCATAGGCGGGTGTAGACGAGACGCTCGAGGAGTTTAGATGTAAGTGGGAGCAGGGAGATGGGTCTGAGGTTGTTCGGGTCATTGGGGTCCAGGGAGGGCTTTTTAAGTATGGGGGTGATGTGTGCATGCTTCAGTGGGGAGGGGAAAGTGCCGGAGGAGAGGGAGAGATTAAAGATGTGGGTGAGGGAGCGTAGGATGGACGGGGAGGGAGGTCGTAGGAATTGTGAGGGGATAGGGTCGAGGGGGCAGGTGGTGAGGCGGGCATCAGAGAGGATCTTGGAGACTTCCTCAATGGTAGTAAGGTCAAAGGTGTGGAGTGTTGGGGGAGCTTCAGTATGAGGAATGTAGGGTGGGGTGGGAGTGGAGGTCAGAGCAGTGGTGGGGCCGTGGGAGAGGGGTGATGAGGGGGTAGCTGAGTGAGGGGGAACGGGGTCGGAGGGAGTTTGAGCAGTGACGAAGTCCCTGCGGGTAATGTCGAGGGGGAGGGGGGATGAGGGGGTAGCTGTGTGAGAGGGGACGGGTTGAGAGGGCGTGTGAGTTGCGGCAATGTCCTTGCGAATTGTGTCAATCTTGTTTTTGAAGTGATTGGCAATCTCAAGGGCGGTGAGCGAGGTGCTGGGTGGAGGTGGGGGTGGAGAGAGTAGAGAGTTGAAGGTGGAGAAGAGTCGGCGAGGATTGGAGGAGAGGGCCTTGATGAGGGTCAGGAAGTAGGCTTGTTTGGCTGCGTGGAGGGAGGAGGTGTAGGTGCGGAAGGCAGATTTGTAGCAGGTGAAAGCTTGTTGGGATTTTGTTTTGCGCCATAGTCGCTCCAGGGCACGACTGTATGTATTATACATAGAGATCATATCCTACCTTATGTATTATACATGGTGATCATATCCCCCCTTATGTATTATACGTGGTGATCATATCCCCCCTTATGTATTATACATGGAGATCATATCCCCCTTATGTATTATACATGGAGATCATATCCCCCCTTATGTATTATACGTGGAGATCATATCCCCCTTATGTATTATACATGGAGATCATATCCCCCTTATGTATTATACATGGAGATCATATCCCTCTTATGTATTATACATGGAGATCATATCCCCCTTATGTATTATACATGGTGATCATATCCCCCCTTATGCATTATACATGGAGATCATATCCCCCCTTATGTATTATACATGGAGATCATATCCCCCCTTATGTATTATACATGGAGATCATATCCCCCCTTATGTATTATACATGGAGATCATATCCCCCCTTATGTATTATACATGGAGATCATATCCCCCCTTATGTATTATACATGGAGATCATATCCCCCCTTATGTATTATACATGGTGATCATATCCCCCTTATGTATTATACATGGAGATCATATCCCCCCTTATGCATTATACATGGAGATCATATCCCCCTTATGTATTATACATGGAGATCATATCCCCCCCTTATGTATTATACATGGAGATCATATCCCCCCTTATGTATTATACATGGAGATCATATCCCCCCTTATGCATTATACATGGAGATCATATCCCCCCTTATGTATTATACATGGAGATCATATCCCCCTTATGTATTATACATGGAGATCATATCCCCCTTATGTATTATACATGGAGATCATATCCCCCCTCATGTATTATACATGGAGATCATATCCCCCCTTATGTATTATACATGGTGATCATATTCCCCCTTATGTATTATACATGGTGATCATATCCCCCCTTATGTATTATACATGGAGATCATATCCCCCCTTATGCATTATACATGGAGATCATATCCTCCCTTATATATTATACATGGAGATCATATCCCCCCTTCATCTCCTCTTCTCAAGAGAGAATAAATTCAGTTCCTCTAATCTTTCCTCATAGCTGAGCTCCTCCATACCTCCTATCAGTTTGGTTGCCCTTTTCTGTACTTTCTCCACACCAGGGGCGGACTGACAACTCATGGGGCCCCCGGGCAAGAGGGGATCATGGGGCCCCTGTGTCCTTGCCCAAACTCAAATAAGCCCATGAAAAAGGTACCAGGGGCATCTCATGGGGCCCCCTACTGACCCCGGGTCCTCGGGCAGTGCCCAAGTTTCCAAATGGTCAGTCGTCCCTTGCTCCACACTATATAAAATAGGTAAGAGGAGGGGGAAGGAAACATTTTTAAGAATAGTTAGACTTAGACATTTCTTCCACTTTAAATAGCCATTCTAAAACTCAAAGATAAACAACCCTGAGACCTTCCACTTTAAGGTCTCCCAATTGTACTGTCACCCTGTCAATCACTGTGAATGTAAATACAGTGCTGGATATGTTTTGTACAGAATATGGCTGCTGAAACATGAACAGATAGCCTGAGCAAGGTCAATGGACATAACCATAAAGGAAGGGTACAGAACCAATCAGATAGGCTCTGTACACAGTGTCTCTGTACAGGTATTGATGAGAATACTGGCCAGCTGTTGGATATTTCTGCAGTGCTGCTTAAAAAGCAATGCAGACATAAGCATCCACTTCACTGTTTTTAGACATGCAACCGTAGACAAGTGGTTAGACACGGCCCTGATAGTGGCGTATTGCACGCATTGTGGTCTTTTCGACGGCACTTTTAGGATTTGAGCACAGGGACTCTTTATTATAGCTTTTATTTTCAGTATGGCAGTCGCATTGCGTGCGGGACGCTGATAGCACAGCAGCCGCCCAGGAAAATCATTTACACCGTCCTGAAAGAGCAGCTTTTGTTTAACTGAAAGAACAGGTGACAAAAATCCTGGAAATTGTTTTCAGTCTTGCTAGTCTGCAAGCAGGCGGCGGTTATATATTAAGGATTTCTGCTCCAGAGACCAGCCTGGCGATATTTCACGCTCTTTACAGAACAATGCATCAAGCAGGTATCGCCGACTGGTAACAGCTGCCACACAGCGCGGGCACGGCTCATGGAGAACAGGCTTTTGTCAGCCAAATTAGGAAGAAAAGCCTATGGAAGGCAAACCTCAGATTAGCCGCGATTGTAGGTTAATGGGCGTGTGCAGAAGTACTTGGCTAAGCCCTCTTTGCATTTATACATAAAATATATTTCACCCCTTTGTAGATCTAACAGTCAGGGAAATGTGGAAGAATTAAAAAACAAAGTGAAGCTTTGGGTGGACAGGCTCCCCCGCCCCCACCCCAGCATGGCAAAAAAAAAAAAGATTTCCCCCATATGCCAAGAGGAATTTTTTTTTTTAATCATCCTGTGCTTCATGTGTCAGTCATGGACATGGAATGGTAGGTGGGTGCAGGGGCGGACTGACCATTTGGAAATTCGGCACTGCCAGAGGGCCCGGGGTCAGTAGGGGGCCCCATGAGATGCCCCTGGTACCTTTTTCATAGGCTTTTTTTGAGTGTGGGCAAGGACACAGGGGCCCCATGATCCCCTATTGCCTGGGGGCCCCATGAGTTGTCAGTCCGCACGTGGGTGGGTGCACATACATTATGGCTCCCACTGTTTTTAAGGTAGAACTATCATCAGATATATTTTTTTAAAGAATAAGAAAAAAACATTTTTCTCTGAGTGATCTATGTACATTGAAAGGCCTTTACCAAACTCTGTTGCAGATTCCTAACTTTTGTTATTCTGATGAAATAGCTGTTGGCTTGTCTGTGTCCATGTGCAAAGTGAATCTGTATGGGAGTGATTTTATAATTGTCAATCAGCATCTGCAGGGTTCTAATGAGGAAAGTGGCAGGGTCTGCATCCCCTTAGACCAGTGGTTCTCAACCTTCCTAATGCCGTGACCCTTTAATACAGTTCCTCATGTTGTGGTGACCCCCAACCAGTAATTATAATTCATGAGTGTCGTTTTACCTCCAATACTGCTGCTTTCAACACAGTAGCTGCTTTCTACACAGTAGCTGCTCTTTACACATCGGAAATATGTGTTGTCCGATGGTCTTAGGCGACCCCTGTGAAAGGGTGGTTCGACCCCCAAAGGGGTCGCGACCCACAGGTTGAGAACCACTGCCTTAGACATATCCCTTTTGGAGTATCTTATTTATTTATTTCAGGTACTTATATAGCGCCGTCAATTTATGCAGAGGCATGTCTCACATTTTTTTGCACACATGTTAAAATCATTTAATTTTTATAGGTACTTATATAGCCATCAATTTACACAGCGTTTTACATATATATTGTACATTCACATCAGTCCCTAACCCTCAAGGGGCGTACAATCTAAGGTCCCTAACTCACATTCATACATACACATACTAGGGCCAATTTAGACAGGAGCCAATTAACTTACCAGCAGGGGCGGACTGACCATTTGGGAACTCGGGCACTGCCCGAGGGTCCTGGGTCAGTAGGGGGCCCCATGAGATGCCCCTGGTACCTTTTTCATAGGCTTTTTTAGGTGTGGGTGAGGACACAGGGGCCCCATGATCCACCAAATGGCCCGGGGGCCCCATAGGTTGTCAGTCCACCCCTGCTTACCAGCATGTCTTTGGAGTGTAAGAGGAAACCCACACAGGCACAGGGAGAACATGCAAACTCCAGGCAGGTGGTGCCGTGGCATGGATTTGAACCAACGACCCGAGTACTGCCAGGCGTAAGCATTTAGCCACTGGGAGTATCTCACCAAAAGTAATATTTTCTGCTGCAGGGGATGCCTAAAATCTGACTTGTAGCTTAGTGAAGACTTCTGGAAAAATCGGTAAGCCAATCACACAAGCGGGAAATGACATTTCGGGGGGGGGGGGGGGGGCGGTCTGGATACCATCTGAACACCTCCAGCTTGCCATATTGCATTTTACAGAAAATTACAGCTGTGCAGATTGAAAAGGAAAAGTAATTCACCCAATTACAATGTGGCTTGTGTCGCAGTTGTATACACGATATTATTTTTTTTCCTGGACGTTTTAACACAGTGATATTGGTTGGATGGACACATTGTCACATAAGTGCTGTTATATATGCACAAATCGGTAGTTAGATTTATTGATTAATGATTGGTGAAGATTATGATATTATTATGTTGTTGGACGGAGAGATCTAACATTATGGTAATATTTTTGTTTTACACTATATATATATTCTCTGTTATTAATGGTCGAAAAAATAAATAACTGATATATATATATATATTTGCACATTAGAGATTTTTTATTTATTTATATTTGTTTTTCATTTTTTGACATATAAAGATGGTCTGCGTATTTATGTTATAAGATAAGGGGTTGAGGAGCGCTGTTTTAAATATTAATTGTGGTTTAATAACTTGGGTTCCAAGGTCTAGATAGCTGCTCCTCCCCCTTGTACTTCATATTTAACACCTGACTCCATCCATCAGTAAGAAATTAGTTTTTTTTTTTTGCAATTTTTTGCTGAAAGTGGAGTTACCCTTTAGGTTAATGCATGCATGCTATGTAATGTGAATGTGTAACACTTCCAAATACAGTACCTCTTACAGAGATCATAGAGTACCCCCTGACAATGGCGTTTCTGCCTTTCTCTCCAGCAGGACAGAGACATCTTTGTTCAAGTAATATCCAGGGACAGCATACAGTTGCAAGAAAAAGTATGTGAACCCCTTGGGATTATGTGGAGTTTTGCATGAATTGGGCATAAAATGTGCTCTGAACGTCATCTAAGTCACAACAATAGAAGAACACAGTCTGCTGAACATAATACTACACAAACATTAGATGTTGCCATGGTTTAATTGCACATAACATGTAAACATTCACAGTGCAGGGAGAAAAAAGTATGTAAGGCCCTAGCTTAATGACTTCTCCCAGAGCTAATTGGAGCCAGGAGTGAGCCAACCTTGACTCCAATCAGTGTGATGATATTGGATGTGTTGCTGACAGCTGTCCTGCCCTTAAAAAACACACACCTGTTTTGGGTTTACTGGTTTCAAGAAGCACTGTCTGATGTGAACCATGCCTCGCAGAAAAGAGCTCTCAGAAGACCTACCATCAAGAATTGTTGACTTGCATGAAGCTGGAAAGGGTTACAAAAGTATCTCCAAAAGCCTTGATGTTCATGTGTCCACGGTAAGACAGACTGCAATTCAACCATGGCAGCATCTAATGTTTGTGTAGTATTATGTTCAGCAGACTGTGTTCTTCTATTGTTGTGACTTAGATGACGTTCAGAGCACATTTTATACCCAATTCATACAAAACTCCACGTAATCCCAAGGGGTTCACATACTTTTTCTTGCAACTGTATACTGTACTTCATGACTCAGTGATAACAAAATCATGTAAATCTTGATATCCATGCAGCTCCTGGCTGTGTTCACACATTTCTGACAGATCAGCCTCTGCTGTAGCCTCCCACCTTGTGACTTGCTACCAAGTTACAATGTATAGCCTGATCACTGGGGGAGAGGAGACTGAAGAAATGCTTCCTTCTGCCTGCAGGAAACTGATAACCTGATCTTAGCCTAGGCTGACGCTTAAAGTTAATGTGATTGTAAAGCTTTAGTTTTTTAGTATAAAATAATAAACATGTTATTCTTACCTGCTCTGTGTAATAGTTTTTCACAGAGCAGTACTGATCCTGTTATTTTGGGGTCCCCTGCCAGAACTCCTGGCTCCTCATCAGTGCCTGAACTCACAAATGTGCTTCTGGAAGAATGGTCAAACCTTCCCATAGACACCCAAACCTTGTGGACGGCCTTCCCAGAAGAGTTGAAGCTGTTATAGCTGCAAAGGGCGGGGCCAACTCAATATTGAACCCTACGGACTAAGACTTGGATGTCATTAAAGTTCATGTGTGTGGAAAGGCAGGTGGCCCAATACTTTTGGCAATATAGATGGTGTTGGTGTATATTGTATTGGGCTCGGTCTGTAATAGAATGGTCATTTGGGAAGTTATGCAGTTTTTGTGTGAATTTTGACAGTTTGAAGGTGGAGCCTATTTGTCCCTGGCTCTGCTCCGAATCCTGGTAAGTATGTCACTTGAATAGATGATAATATGATGCAGCAAGGCGATGGTGCAGCAACGGCTTGTACATCATTCACTGTGTCATACGGCGCATTGCCTTAATGGAAGACTCTTTTACTGTATGTCACTGAACTCAGACAAAAAATAAAGCTGTGACTTAGCTGAAAGGCGAAGCATCCTTCAGAGGTCACTGCAAGCCTCTCAAGCTGAATCACTAATTGCTTCATAATAATTCTGTGATCTGCGCCGGCCACCTCTGCACCAGCAACGCTTATCCTTACAGGCACATCTGATAAGCACCATTTTTGCCATTTTAACTAGAGAAAGAAACGCAGGTCAGGACCAGAAGAGTTTTTGGTTCAGACATACGAGCTCAGGACACATGAAGTGAACATAAAGGTCATTTATTTTTTTAAATAACAAACATGTCATACTTATGTGCTCTGTGCAATGTTTTTGCACAGAGCAGACTCAATCCTCTTCTCATGTCCTCATTAGTGCTCCTGGCTCCTCCTGCCTTCCAAGTACCCCTAGCAAGCTGCTTGCTAGGGGGGGGGATACTCATGTGTGCTCGATCCTGAGCCGAAGTGTGTGCTTAGTCCCGCCCCCGCTCCCTCATCACTAAATTTGATTGACAGCCGCAGGAGCCAATGGCCTCAATGGTCTTACCAAGCCTATTGAGGATGGAGAGAGAGAGAGAGAGAGAGAGAGAGAGAGAGAGAGAGAGAGCAGAGCTTGACTCAGATCGGGCTCAGGTAAGTGTTTGGGGATGGGGGGGGGGGGCAGGGGGCAGCTACACCTAAAAGGTTTTTTACCTTAATGCAGAGAATGCATTAAGGTAAAAAAAAAAACATTAGCCTTTACAGCTACTCTATAGGGAAAAGTATAGTAGAGTATTTTCAGTAAGCATACTTTTTATTCAAAATGCAAATTAGACGAACACCCTCAAAGATTAAACAATACCCTACCCAGAAAAGATAAACTACTTTCACCCTTGAAAATGATATAGTCAACAAATAATTCTTTTCCTTTCCCCTCTATACCTCTTCTCCACCAAAATTAAATATGTAATCTCAATTACCCCAAATCCACATCTTTCAACAACCAACATACAGTGCAAAAATAAATAAATGAAAATAAAATACAATAAATTAAAATAAATAAAATAAATAAATCAATAAAACAACCTAGTGTCCAAAAATTGTCTTTCTTCTATATACAACAAGTCCAAAAAACTTTTTCTTTCCTTCAATCACTTCTCCTTGTGATATTTTATATGAAATTTCCAATACGATAATCCAGTGGAACAAACCTCAAAAAAAACATAAATCGCAAATAGTGTATTATCTTATAACAAAAATTTATTTGTGCACTATGTGTCATGCACACTCCAACACAAAGTGTTTAAGCAGTGAAAGAAAAAAAAAATAAATTATCTACAACCTATAAATATACTCTAAATGTGCACCAAAATATATCTCGAAACATATACCAAGTGCATCTATATAATGTGACAGTGAACTCAGCACACTGCAACCAATACTCAAAAATGTGAGTCAAATCAACCAGTGTAAAGGTGACCGCTCCAAACTGGTGCTGCAAATGAACAATTACCCTATGGAGGTAATAATCCGCTTTCTGGAATTGTAGATAACTGCACCTCCAATTTTCTCATACTTCCATTACACATATACCCATATCCTTTCGGTATGTCTCCATATCCCTCCTGATATTGGCAACTACTATGGTTAACTGAAGGTAATTTCTGATGTTATGTAGTGCCCTCCTCTACTTAGGCTGCTAGAAATAAATGTAGTTTTTGGCCTCCACTAAAGTGTGTGGAGCAGTGTTGGTTTATTCAGGTATTCCTGAGCTGGGAGCTTGATTACTCATAGGGCAGGAAGATTCAAATGACGAGTCGAATATTTATTATGCCCCAGCCAATCCCTGGAAGGAAGTATCTAGAAGGTGGCTGGGGAGGTGATAAATGGGCAGGAAGCCTGAGCAGAGTTTACTTTCATTAGTGGCTAATGGCCACTACTCAGTCCTCCTACTCCTCGACCTCTCCGCAGCCTTCGACACAGTTGACCACCCCCTCCTCCTCTCCCTTGGCATCAGAGACTCCTTTCTCTCCTGGCTCTCCTCCTATCTATCCCAGCGCTCCTTCAATGTTACCTATAACGCTGCCACCTCCCCCTCTCTCCCCCTCTCGGTTGGGGTTCCCCAAGGCTCTGTCCTCGGGCCCCTTCTCTTCTCCATCTACACCTCCTCCCTTGGCCAACTGATACACTCCCACGGCTTCAACTACCACCTCTACGCCGATGACACGCAAATCTACCTCTCTACCCCTCGCTTCACACCTTCAGTCTCCGCCCGAATCACCTGCCTACTGAACGACATATCAGACTGGATGTCACTCCACTTCCTCAAATTAAACCTTTCCAAAACCGAGTTCCTAGTTTTCCCCCCAGCCCGCGCCCCCCCCCCCATCCTCTCCATCACGACCAATAATGCCACCATCAGTCCCACCCCGCAAGCCAAAGTCCTAGGTGTCACTCTAGACTCCAATCTGTCCTTCCAACCCCATGTCCAATCGTTGGCAAACTCATGCAGGCTCCACCTCCGCAACATCTCCAAAATACGTTCGTTCCTAACCCCAGACACTACTAAACAACTCATTCACTCCCTTATTATCTCACATCTGGACTACTGCAACTCCTTTCTCACCGGCCTACCTCATCACAGACTATCCCCTCTTCAGTCTATCCTAAACGCAGCGGCCAGACTCATCTACCTTACCAACCGCTCTGTATTCGCGACCCCCTCTATCATTCCCTCCACTGGCTTTTGATTGCTCAAAGCATAAAATTCAAATTACTAACATTGACGTACAAAGCTATCCATAACACTGCCCCAAACTACCTCACCAACCTGATATCCAAATACAACCCATCACATACTCTTCGCTCCTCACAAGATCTCCTACTCTCTAGCTCCCTGGTCTCCTCCTCCCATGCCCGACTCCAGGACTTCTCCATAACTTCCCCCATCCTCTGGAACTCACTACCCCAATCCATCAGCCTGTCACCTACCCTCCTCATCTTTAGGCGCACCCTGAAAACCCATCTCTTCAGGGAAGCCTACCCCGCCCTCACCTAACAGCCGATCTCCTCCACTCCTCCTACCACTCCATCCCCCACAGCCACTTCCTCCTGTACCAATCTCCCCTTCCTCCTAGATTGTAAGCTCCAAAGAGCAGGGCCCTCGAACCCCTCGTGTATTGTATTATTACTGTATTGTCTCATGTACTGTCCCCCACTATAATGTACAGCGCTGAGCAAACTTTTTGGCGCTATATAAATACTGTATAGTAATAAAATAATAATAATAATACTTTCCTCTTCAAGGAGGTTCCTGTCTTGTGGGGGGCTGCTGCCCCTAGGAGATAGCCAGAGAGAAAAGAAAATGCAGTCTAGGCCTCAGCAGTTGCTGGGCTGAGGGCCTGGAGCAGATTGCCAATGGATATTTGCTGGAGAACACTACACTGAAATCCTGGTCTGGGGTAGGTTCTAGTTATCTCCTTCACTGAGGATCTACCTGTGGATGCTGGGCGGCAGACAGCTCCTGGGACACTGTGAGCAAAGATCTTGGTGTGGACTATTAGTTGTGCAAGTGCCAGAGATTGCTATATGGACTGCTGCTGTAGAATCTTAGATATACCAGCCATTCCCGGTTACCTCCAGGAAAAGCTGCTATTAGACGAATATTGAGAAGTTTGCTATTGATCATTTTGGAGTATCCTGTGACCCTAAACCCATCTCCTGGTAGTTCTTTAGCAATAAATACTAAAAAGACATCCCCATGACTTGTTGCTGTGCATGGGACTGTGTTTGTGTGACTGGCAGCCTTGGTACTACATACCTCCGAACTTTCTGAGACAGGAATGAGGGACACCTACTAGTAACAATATGTAGGCATAGGACACACCCCATGCAGCGCCCTCATGAAAGTAGAATTGTCTAAAAAAAAAAAGATAGGTTAAACCGACCGGCATTTTTACCACTATTATTTCTTTATATTGGCTTTTGAAGTTTACAAATGCAACCATTTAGAAATTGGATGAAGGGTTTAGCACTGTGATAGCTAAGTAGTGCATTTTATATACACTACAACTATATAGATCAGAGTAAAATGAGGGACAAATGAGGAAGATAGAGGGGCTTTGTTCCAAATGAGGGACAGTCCCTTAAAATCAGGGACAGTTGGGAGCTGTGGTACTACTGTGGGAGACCTGGGTATAATCTCAGGGGCTCCTTTGGGGGGTCAGCACTACAGTTACTTTTACTTTTATTGTATATGCCTGTTGCTCCATATTCTCATAACTGTATTTCATGTATAATGTTGCAAAATCCTCTCTCTGGTGCTCATATATACTGTATATCAGGTAAAGTTGAATAATTGTTGAATTGGAGGCAAGCTACAGACAATCATGTGTGAACGGGCCCTGTAATGATTGCTTATTTACTGTAGGATCACTTATCCTTAGGTGGTCGTAAATAGACCAACTTAACCCCAATTGTGACACCATGTGGGGATTTAGGGGTGTACCCCTAGGGGGCGATAGTGAGACCTGAGAATAGTACTCAACAGTTTTAATGGAATATCACTTTGCAACATGCCTGATCCAATCCTTTTCCTCTTGAGAGAGTGTTAACCATGCATGCTTTGCTTCTGTCCACCAGATAAATCACCCAATTTATTTGGATCTCAACCCTACAAACAACAGGCAGAAGCTCCCTTCCAGTGGTCTTGTGGAGATTTCCTTTAAAGCCGCCCATGCTCCTTACAATTTGACTGTACAATCTCCTTTAGATCTACCAGTGCCTACAATATATAATGTGAGAGCCTACCAGACTGGATATAAATTGTATGGATCATTTAGGATGGCCTTTGTACTACTTAGTTGTCTGGAAAGAAAACCGAAGCATGTATGGACAGTTCAAAGGGTCAACCTTGGGCACCCTCTCCCTTTGGGACCCTCCCCACTGCCACCACCTTTTTTTTTCATGCGTTAACACCTTATATACCTTTTCCCCTGAGGTCCGGGGTTCTATACCACTACTTCAAGAGGTGAGTGGTCCTGGATGCTTCAGGGAATTGTGTCACGAAATAAAATCATTGCCTATTTCTAAAGTATTTCCCTATAAGCCCAAGGTGGCTTGATGACACAACCCCAGGAGATGTGTTCATGATTCCCTGGACTCAAAGAACGTGGCTGAATAATGGCAGCTGCTTTGCTCATTTTAACATGGGCCTTTGGTTATTTTATAATGTTTAAAATTTGGAATCAGGCTTTAACAAGACTCAATATCCCTTCATTTTGAAATATCTTGCCTTGGAGTTGGACAAGAGTTCTTTCAAGGTTAAATCCATCTATTTGACTCCATATTTAGGGTGTAACATGAAACATGGTTACATACCCCATTCCAAAACCAACACCGCCCCATTCTTAAATTGCAGAGTGATTCCTTATAATTTTGTAATTGAGCTTTGCTGTGTGTGGTTTAACCTGAACATCCATGTCATCAAGGTTCGAGAACAATGAATGAAAGTTTCTATAAATCCCATCTGCCAACGAGGCCAAGAAGACCATGCAGGAGGTGACTTCATTGCCCTGGCTCAGCTGCAGCTCCTCCAACAGAAGGTCCATACCTCTTTAGGGACCTGAGGTTGGGGGTAAACACCGCAAGAGCCTGTGCATTGCACCTGCAATGGATGATCATGGATGCAATGCTCTACAGCACTGGTTGGCAATTTATAAGCTATAGGGGGCCTCAACTGAAGCCCATGACACCACCAAAGGATCCACATATAATGTTCAATATATGTAATGTGTGAGAGGACTGTCAGACTGCAGACCTAATAGAGTAAATGATGTTCAGCATCTGTGCACATGCTACATTTTTGGTTGGAAAAAAGCATACAGGTGGTGCAAATACCTAGTGCATTATCCAAGGTTTATTAAAATATAAAAAGGACAAAAAACATACTCACAAATATAGCATGTATATAAAGCCTGTAAGACCATGGAGATGGCCACACAAATGTCCGACTGACAGTAGGGTCGGCCACTGACGCGTTTCGGGGACAAGTCCCTGTCCTCAGAGCTATCAATTCTGGCTCGGGATATGTTACAGACGACAATACGAAACTGGGAACATGTACCTGAGGCTAGTAGAGATCAATGCTATTACCAGAATCAATGTTCCCACTACAGACTACGGAAGTCTGAGGGACGCACATAATATACAAAAGGGCCGCATGTGGCCCTTGGGCCACAGGTTGCCCACCAGGGCTCTACAGGCTTTATTGCAATAAATGCAAATGTTCATTGATCATAAGATTGTTCCTGCATTTACATTTATTTTAACGAGGTGGTCTTTAAATTTCACTTTGTATTAATATATAATCTGCCTTTGTCGTAGTCTGTTGTTTTTTAAATATAATATGAACAATATATATGAAGAATTGTAAAAATATAATCTGAACAATATATATGAAGAATTGTAAAAATATAATCTGAACAATATATATGAAGAATTGTAAAAATATAATATGAACAATATATATGAAGAATTGGAAAAATATAATATGAACAAATGATCCTTTGTAGACCATGGCTCCCTTCTCCTGCAAATCTCTGTTTCTTCAGCAATACAGTTAGTGAGCTTAAAACGACCCCAATTGCTATGTTTTCCTTTCTTTCTTCTGTATCCCCCCTACCTGACTCTGTGTGACTTTTTTTCCAGCACAAGAATGCTGCATTGAAATGAATCACCAGGACTGGATTTTTTTTTTTGAAGAATAGCCGCTGCAAATGGATCAATTACCCAGGGCAATGCTTTGGGCACAATTCTTTGTTCACCTAACTAAAGTCATTTATTTTTTTCTCGATTTATCAAAGTCGGGCAGCTAATGTGAACTTTATGTTGTCTTAATGGTATTCAGCCAAATGCGTGCTGCCGATAGATCATCCAAAAACCTGCAATTAGCTGCTTGCAGCAACTGTTTTATGCCGCTCGTCCAGATATTTTTCTTCAAAAAGAATCTCCAGGCAACAAGTTAAATGTGCCAGTGGACTTCTAATGCTCTACAGAAAACTACGTAATTGTGAAAACGTTTTTTAAAAAGTACATCCTGAATTCCAAATAATTAAATACAATCAGATTCGCTGCCATTTTACAGTGCCCTTTGGGTAGGAATTTAATAGTGGTGCAGTGGCTGGGGAAGATGAATGCCAAGATCAAAACTGAAGTCACTTGACAAGTATGTTGTACCTGCAGGTTCGGTTTAAGGCAACATATTTATTGCTGACTCCCATTATAGTCAATAAAAATAATGTCGTGAAAATGTCCTGCAAATAGCCTTCAAAGGGATTGAAAGGGCAAAGTCACTTATGGAATAAAACCTCAGAAGGAGTCCAAATTTCATCATTGGTTCACACATGAAAAAGCCAACATGTTTCAGGGGCAAAAAACTCCCCCTTCATCAGGGTTTAAAATCTGTTCAGAGCTTGAATAGACTCTAGGCAGTAATATCAGCCAATTACTCTTCTTCTTCACTGAGCTCTACGAAGTGTATATTTAAAGCTTGACTCCAGGCTTACAATGCAAGATTTGTAACAGAATCCACAGGTACGTTCTGCACATATTGAACAGATATCAGAAAATACTTTCAATGGTATATTTGGCAGATCAAAAGGGATCAAAAAAAGAACTTCATTCAGAAATAGTTAGGGTTTACATATTGGACCCAGACTGCACTTGGGTATTTCCGTTAGACTCTAGCTTCCCTGTCCGAACACAGGTCCACGGACACCACCGCTGACCATACAAGACGAGACAGCACCAAACTCGTATGAAAGACAGGAAATAGACTGCATTATTTTAACATTGGCTGTCCCATCAGGGGGAAGGGCTGCCGGAAACATTACATCTCCCAAGCAAGACACACAATAGAACAATGGAATGCACCACTTGGCAGTGAACAATGAACAACCCCCACACCAATACACAAAAATTTAATCCCATAATAGTTTGCTAGAACAATGGGATGCAGCCGCATAGCAGTGAACAATGAACACCCCCCCCCCCCACACCAATATTAGAACATTTCACCCTGTACCACTAACAGGCACAGGGTGACTTACACATAACAGGAACATGAGGAGCTGAGACAGGGGTCTCCTCACCTCTCCAAAGGGGGCTGTGTTCCATGGGCCCCCCCACCCAAAGTGACTGTATATTAACAGCTGCTAAACAGGGAACCTGAGTGCTCTGTAGAACTCCCTCTGGTTGCTACAAATCTACAAGTCAATATGTTACAGTCCAAGTTTACTTCAGTTTTGTACCCATTGCCAAGGAAGTCTAAAAAAAAAACAAAAAAAAAACCAAAATGCCCCAAACCCCCCCTCCTTCCCTCAGGGGAGGTTCATCATGGCACCCTGTACTCACATGACAGTACAAGTAACATAGCTGACATCATTAGATGGAACAACAAGCAACAGATAAAAGGTATAGAGGAAAAGTATTTTGTGGTGTCATGTCAATAGCCAGAAGGGTGGCATTGGGCCAGGAGGGTGGAATTTGGCTTTAAATACAATAGTAGATGCAACTCCTCCTCCTAGTTTTAGCTACATAGGGTTTGTGTTTTTTGTTGTTGTTTTTTTTTGTTGTGAGTCAGAGTCTTGTTAGAAGCCTGGGATGAGTCAGCCTGGGAGTGAGGTAGTGAGGTTACCTCAGGACAGACTAGGAGGCTCTACAGGTCAGGGCTTCTGGAGCCCTTCCACCCTTCTATAAACTGGAGGAACTTTCTAGAAGAGGGGCGGAGGAGGGGAGGATGCCTTGATTTGCATGTTTAAGGGAACTTTGGCCAATCAATCCCTAGGTAGGAGGCCGAGCATGGTAGCTGAGCAACCCTTAAATGTGAGAGAGCCTGTGCAGAGGGAGTTGGATGGAAGATGGACTGAAGGAAGGTGCTGGAGTGTGGAGCCTGGGAGGGGGCCCCAGGGAGGGGAGCCTACCTACAGGCTGGTGCTGGATGGAAGGATCTCCACTGTGCCACAAGTCTCCTAAGGAGGACATCCTGTCAGCAGGGAAGGAGCCAGCCAGCGTAAGGCCTGAAAGCAGCTGCAACCCACCAAGCAACAGGGCAGGACAGTGTGAGGATTTCTACACCCCCTGGGCCAGAGAAGGGAGAGGGCAGTCAGGTACAGTACCCAACTAGTTCTCATCCGGGATTACTTAAAGTGTTACTAAACACTGGACCCTGCATTCACTATATCTGGTCTCCCACAGTACACACAACATGGAAATGCAATTATTTTAATAAATATAAACTGCTAAATACCTTTTCTCATCAGCAGTTAGAGCAGTCTTGCGACTTCTGTCAGTGCCCTGCAGAGCACTGGTTATAGCTTGTAGGAGGCGGTTTCATTCTGCTCTAAGAGGATACAGAACCCCTGACCTCTGTCTGGACAGTGCTGATTGGCCCTGTGCTGATCACATGTACCCTCCCAAGAAAAAACACCTCTCTAGCAATACAAACCAAACTGAACATGTGCAGAGTGACTTCACAGGATATGTCTCATCAGAAGATAAGAGGGGGGCTCTGGAAGAAGGGAGGATCAGAGAGAACAAACAGCATTTTTACACAATGCAGAGGATTAACCCCTTAGGTTCCACAGTGAGTATAACAAGCATGCTTTACTGCATATACAGACTGATTTTACTGTTGTGGGTTTGGTAACACTTTAATTGCAGATCTTGGAATCCCTTGCCCAGGGATACACTCAGGACAACCGTGGGTTCATCCGGGGTCTGAGGAGGTACACCAAAGGGGGCATCAATGCACCTTAAAGAGTTGCTATTTTTTTGGTCCACATTTTTGTACAGTGTTTTGTTAAGAAGCTGTTGTCAAGCTCTAAAGTTCCTTGGGCATTTCATATACTCCTAGACCTCATCCAAGTTGTTAATTCTTAATAAAAAAACAACAAAAACAAGCTCATGGACTGTTTTACTGACTGTGTGTGAAAGTGTGGAAAATGCATGTTGCCTGGCAGAGCTTAAGGGGGACCCAATCAAATCCAGCGGGTAGCGCTACATAAGTATAGCAAGTATATAGAAAAGCAAAGTATATATAAATGTGAAATCCCTATCAAAAATTTTAAGAAACCCTGCTGCAAATGAATGAAGGTATTTGGATACTCCCTTGGATGTCCAACCTCTTGTCACTCATGTGTGGTGGCAAAGAGGGTTGGCTTTACCACCCAAATGCCACACATATGCATCCATGATGAGCGGTTGAGTTTTCTGTGCTGGGAGCTTGCACACTGCACCTCCCAGCAAAGTGAATGAGCTGTCAAAGATAACTCTTGTTCTCTACTAACCCAGTGGGTTCAGATCCTTATCATGTGACCACTGTCAGTCAATCACATTAGTCATGTGATCGGTCAGCCCTTTCCATCACCCTGGGCTTAAAGACCCTATTAGGGCTACTTAAAGGCTGCAGTTGAGCCGTGTTTTCACCGCTCCCACTTTAGCTGCAGAGGCAATGGCTGGGGGTGCACACATGCTATGGCCATGGCAGGAATAAAACCACCTGTCTCTTTTGACGGGCCACTCTGCAAATGCCCCGCAACCGCATTCAACGGTCCCAGTTGTGGTGCGCTAGTGCAGGCTTCAAGGGGTTAAAGCAGGTGGTGAGAAAGCGGTATAACACCTCCTTACCACCTGTCAAATGCTGTATGAAGAGCAATCCAAATGTGGATCGCTCTTTAGAGACCAAAGCAAGCGTGAATGAGCCCTTAAAGGAATGGCCAGGCAGGAGGTGTAAGGCAGGATGATGCCTGACTATATAGCCTGATTATTATATTCTCTACCCATTACAGCCTCCACCCATCTTGGCTGCAAACCCCCCCCCCCCCCCTTTCCTTTGCAAGGATCTTGTTCTGTATATTTCTCTCTGTACTTATACTGCCTGCCCTGAAGATATACATCTCAATCAATATTCATATACACAGCATCAACACTTTCAGCTAATTTCAAATCTTCCCAAGAATTTAATACAGAAGGGAAGGCCATGAATTACTCTTTGCAGACTGAGGATCTCCTGATATTGTACAGCACCCAGAATTCCACTTCCAGCTCCTTTTTATCCCTGCTGTCCTCCAGCTATGCACTGAACTGGAGGCATTCTTTTTATTGTTGGAAAACAATTGGCTTGAAATCCCCTTTAAGGCAGAAATACACGGAGATATAAAAAAATACGCCAAGCAGTACAGTTATGTATTCATTAACCCCTTGCCCTCCAGAGGATTTACCCCCTTACTGACCAGGCCATTTTTTGCGTTACAGCGCAGTCATGCACCCAAATGAAATTTACATCCTTTTTTTTCCCCACAAATTGAGCTTTCTTTCGGTGGAATTTGATCGCCTGTGCATTTTTTATTTTTTGCACTATGAAAAAAAAAAGACTGACAGTTTTGAGAAAAAAACAATATTTTTGACTTTTTGCTATTATCCTCCCTAGTGGTCTGGTTATGTCAGTATTTCTCTGCTCAAAGCGGTACGTTGTTTTCAACAGAAATATGTTGTTTTTTTATTGTAATTCTTAGGACTAACTCACTGAAATCTGTCCGAACAAGAGTCTAGTAAACATCCCGCGTAGGATAAAATTTAAAACACGAAATCATAAATTATAATATAAAAAATAATCATAAAAAATAATAATATAATAATAATAATACATTTAATTCAATAATGTAATCAAACCAAAAACACTGATATTTGAAATAGAGCGCCAAGTTCGCACATCGCTGAGCAAAGTCGCAAAATCATTTTCAGTGTCTGATGGCGAATTTCCCCCACGAATCATTATCACTCAATACTGCAAGTGGTTCTAATTTACTATCGCTGTTCTCTAGCCGGTCTAAAACTGCTTTTGACCTAAAGGGACGCTTTTTGGACGCCATGGACGTTTCTCAGTTTCCAGGCAGAAAGGACAGTAAAAATGCAGGCAGGGCGCAGGACAAAGCACTCGGGACAAAATGTATGTGAAATGGTTTGATACAGTAATGGTTTACTATGTGATTTTAGCGTAATATGTGTTTGTAAAATGTTGACATTTTTGAATTTCCCGCCGGTTCCGTCTCCGTACGTCCTGACGCTCGCAGGGAACGGAACCCGGAAGATGGAAGCCGGCATCGGCCCTAGGACATTGCCGGGGACACTGCAGGGGGGATATTGCGGGAGCGCAGGACAAGGTAAGTGATACAGGGATCCCGGAGCAACGCTGCAAGGTACTCCCGAGTGTAGCTCGGGGTTATTGCTTCTGGTACTGAAACTTTACCCCGAGCTACACTTGGGAATACCGCCAGGGGGGTTAAACATGTGCAGTAAAAAATGTTTAAAAAATCAAACTTCGTCATAAATTTAGGCCAAAATATATTCTGCTCCATGTCTTTGCTAAAAAAAATCCCAATACGTGTAAATTAATTGGTTTACGTGAAAGTTATAGCGTCTACAAATGGTGGTATAGATACTGGAATTTTTTTTTCTCTACTAATAATGGCGGCGATCAGCGACTTATAGTAGGACTGACAAAGGGGGGAACTGACTTGGTGTCACTGACATCCCCAGTGACACCAATACAGTGATCAGTGCTAACAAAAAGCACTGACACTGTACTAATGGCACTGGGCAGGAAGGGGTTAACATGAGGGGTAGTCAAAGGGTTAACTGTGTGCTGGGAGTGTTTTACTGGGGGGCGGTGTGTTGGTGCTTCACTGTAATCACACTGCTGTGGATGGTTGTGCTGTGCACAGCCATCCACAGCAGTGTGCCCAAGCCAACAGGGAGGTCGGAGATCCTCAGTAATCACCGGGCGCCGGCGGGTAATCACCGTCCATGACCTGGTGACTGATAGCCACAGCTGCGAATGGCGGCACGGGTAGACTGCACGTCCCTGCCGCCGCCCTGTAGCAATATATCTGCTATAGGACAGAGGATGTGGTTAAAACATCAAAAATGTATTTTTAAATAAGGCTGGTGTAAACAATTGAGCTTGAATTGGTATCCCTCACTTATAACTCTATCTACAGCATTTAGAAAATGAGAGGTAAGTGGCGGCAACAGGGTCCAAACAGTTGTGTTATATGCACATGTGCTGACAGGAAGCATGTTGACAGAAGGAGAGAGCAGGAGAATGACCCATCAGTATTCTGCTATTCCTTTACTGTCTAATCATAGGCTATATATATATATATATTTATATATATACACACACACGTATATAAAATGTATTTCTTTTGCTATTTTTTCCCCATGAAAGTGGAGTTACCCTTTAAAGATGAACTTCAGGCAGACACCAAATCATACAGGTAAAAGCAGCTAGTATAAGCATGTGAATATAATTGGCATCAACCTTTGTAATCCTTTGTAAAGCAGAACACAGACTGGGGGGGGGGGGAGCACTAAGAGCCAACCAGTTGTACTGCATTGTTCATGTGCTTCCAAGGAACATGATGACTGAAGGAGGCAGTAGAGTGACAGAGAGATGTGCTCATCAATCTGTTGCTTCTTTTTTCACTGTCCAGTCCAGGGGCGGACTGACAACTCATGGGGCCCCCGGTCAATAGGGGATCATGGGGCCCCTGTATCCTTGCCCAAACTCAAAAAAGCCTATGGAAAAGGTACCAGGGGCATCTCATGGGGCCCCCTACTGACCCCGGACCCTCGGGCAGTGCCCGAGTTTCCAAATGGTCAGTCCGCCCCTGGTCCAGTCACAAGCTGAAGACAAAGACGACACCTCACTGTAACGTAAAGCAGAATTAAACTTTCCTAAAAATAACATTGACTATGAGGTATAGCTCTTCCTCAGAAGCCATTTTGCTTATCTCTTCTGCCAAGAAAAGAAATAAAAATTCCCTTGCTCTTAGATTTTTTTTCTTCAAGAAATATTTCAAGAATAGAGTCAGGTACTGTAATTCCATATCATGTATGAAGGAATTGCATCATCAATGGATATCCAGTGTTTGAAGAGAGAAGATACCGGACCTTGAACAAGCAGCAAAAGATAGCAGGAGGAAAACGGAGTAGCAATAGGAATCGAGCTGTTAGTGTTGGAGGAACTGATGTGTGTGTGTGATAGCGCTGGACCAATAGAAGCAAGGCTGTCAGAACCATGAACCTTTAATGAAATAGCAAAAATAACATAGATCGTGAACGTAGTCAGAACAGAAGCCAGGATTTGGATGCCAGAGCGGGTAATCAGAAGAGACAGGGTCGGGAAACTAGAAGTCAGCATAGTACGGAGCCAAAAATCAGGAACAGGAATCAGAAGAGGAGTCCGCCAGACAGAGTTCCACACAGGAACACAGGCAATAGCACACTGGAGATCATAGACCACACAAGGGTAAGGAGGAAATGAGCTAACCTGCTAAAATAGCAATAAGGGCTGGTTGTAGGCTGGACTAATGAGGCAGGTAATGGTATCCAGGTGAGTTAATGTGGAGACAATGAGTGGCTGGTAATTAACCATCAGCTGATCAGCTTCTGAGCGCTGAAAGAAAAGAGCTGCTCGTTAAGTATCAGGAGCCCAGCCCTGATGGAGACTTGCTTCTGATGGATACATAGTGGCACAATGAGTCCTCCTTCAAAGAAACTAACACTCAGTGAAGTCACATGTACAGTAGATGGACCTTGTTCTGGTCCTAGGCTGTTACCTCTCTGATAGTAACAAAAAGAACACTCAATAGTTGACAAACTCTTGGTCAGTGTTGAGGAGCGCTCAGTACAAACATTCTTGCTTCTCATCGCAATTCTAATCATAGCTACTGCCAACCCTGAGGAAGGGGCAGGACTTTCTCTCAAAACGCGTTGGCTCTACTTGATGCTCTTAACTAATAAACATTTCAATACAGTTGTAATGGGCGCTCTTTAAAGTGCTGCTAAACCACGGACCCTGCATTCACTATATCTGGTCTCCCTGGACCCTGCATTCACTATATCTGGTCTCCCTGGACCCTGCATTCACTATATCTGGTCTCCCTGGACCCTGCATTCACTATATCTAGTCTCTGTGGACCCTGCATTCACTATATCTGGTCTCCCAGGACCCTGCATTCACTATATCTGGCCTCCCCTGACCCTGCATTCACTATATCTGGTCTCCCTGGACCCTGCATTCACTATATCTGGTCTCCCCGGACCCTGCATTCACTATATCCGGTCTCCCCGGACCCTGCATTCACTATATCCGGTCTCCCCGGACCCTGCATTCACTATATCTGGTCTCCCCGGACCCTGCATTCATTATATCTGGTCTCCCCGGACCCTGCATTCACTATATCTGGTCTCCCCGGACCCTGCATTCATTATATCTGGTCTCCCTGGACCATGCATTCATTATATATGGTCTCCCAAGGACCCTGCATTCACTATATCTGGTCTACCCAGACCCTGCATTCAATATATCTGGTCTCCCCGGACCCTGCATTCACTATATCCGCTCTCCCCGGACCCTGCATTCACTATATCTGGTCTCCCCGGACCCTGCATTCACTATATCTGGTCCCCCTGGACCCTGCATTCAATATATCTGGTCTCCCACAGTACACAGAACATGGAAATGCAATTATTTTAGTAAATATAAACTCCTAAATACTTTTCTCATCAGCAGTTAGAGCAGTCTTGTGACTTCTATCAGTGTCCTGCCATACACTGGTAATCTTGTATTGTTGATTAATCTTGTATTCTGCTCTGACTGTCCTATGAAGCTGCATGACCCCTGACCTTCTGTTCGGACAGCGCTGATTGGCCCTGTGCCGCTCACATGCATCTTCCAAAATAAAAAAAAAATCTCTAGCAATACACATCTAACAGAGCATGTGTAGACTTGCCAGTGTTGCTCTGTACTATGTACTGTGCTTGTATGGGGGAGCCCAAGAAAATCTCAGACACCATCACATCCCCTTTAAGCCACTCCCAACATTCAGAGTAATTTAATCCACACCCACTTTTTGGTGCATCACCAAATTTGTATATCCAAGCCACACCCACAATTGATGTCCCACCCCTAATTTACATATTGATCCACCTACACTGGCTTTCTGGACATACAATTAAAAAAAGCATCCCTATAACATTTTTTATAATATTGGCAACTATGCAAGTATACTGTCCATACTTGCTAACCCTAGGCCACCCTACAGTTACACTTTCCTCGCAGTAGAGGTCTCCAGGCTGGCCATGCTATGTGGTAGGGTTTTATTAATCTCAGAATAAATTGAGAGAAATAGAAATCATTTGACAGGTAAAACAGCTTCTTCAAATTTGTTGTGATCTCAGTGTAATGGTTTGCCCAGACTTCAGCTTTAAAGTTGACTTTGGAACGTTCCAGTAAAAACCTGCAAAGTTTCTTCATTTATTTTTCATTTTTTGGACAGCAGTTTCTGGGACAGGTTAATGAGAATGGCACGTGAAGCAATGTGCAGAGCTAAGGCTTATGAAAACTGATAGCCCCGTGGTTTTATTAAACCAGCTAAGATCGATATTATGTGACTGCTCTTTTGGAACATTAATGGTTAAAATATATTCAGCATCTCTAAGGCAGCATTAAAGGTCAGGACTTCTCTTTCTGCCTCATAATAGAAAATACTGTAGAGAGAAAGAGAGATTTGTTTCTGAAGGTCACTTTTGGAAGTATTCAGATGGTCAAATCTATTGCAGAACAGGTTCCCCATGGAGAGGTGCTGGGCTGGCCAGCTCAATGGGAATCTATCTATCTATCTATCTATTCATATCTATCTATCTATCTATCTATCTATCTATCTATCTATCTATCTATCTATTTATATCTATCTATCTATCTATTTATATCTATCTATCTATCTATCTATCTATCTATCTATCTATCTATCTATCTATCTATCTATCTATCTATCTATCTATCTATCTATCTATCTCTTTATCTATCTATATGTCTATCTCTTTATCTATCTATCTATCTATCTATCTATCTATCTATCTATCTATCTATCTATCTATCTATTCATATCTATCTATCTATCTATCTATCTATCTATCTATCTATCTATCTATCTATCTATCTATCTATCTATCTATCTATCTCTTTATCTATCTATATGTCTATCTCTTATCTATCTATCTATCTATCTATCTATCTATCTATCTATCTATCTATAGATTGTATGTATGTATCGATAGAGATTATATATATATATATATATATATATAAGATATATACATACATGTATACATACTGTACATACACTGCTCAAAAAAAATTAAAGGAACACTTTGAAAACATATCAGATCTCAATGGGGAAAAATCTCATGCTGGATCTCTATACTGATATGGACGGGGTAATGTGTTAGGAACGTAAGGATGCCCCTTCATTTGATGGAAATGAAAATTATCAACCTACAGAGGACTGAATTCAAAGACACCCCGAAAATCAAAGTGAAAAAATGATGCAGCAGGCTAGTCCATTTTGCTGAAATTTAATTGCAGCAACTCAAAATGGTTCTCAGTAGTTTGTATGGCCCCCACGTGCTTGTATGCTCTTAATGAGACGACGGATGGTGTCCTGGAATATTTCCTCCCAGATCTGGACCAGATCATCACTGAGCTCCTGGACAGTCT
The DNA here is from genome assembly GCF_062004578.1 of Staurois parvus. Lineage (NCBI taxonomy): Eukaryota > Metazoa > Chordata > Amphibia > Anura > Ranidae > Staurois > Staurois parvus. Next base: position 5,774,367 of record NW_028318374.1, on the reverse strand, counting down.
GAGGTGCAACCTGGCAGTGTCAGATGGACCAAAACATGATATTCTAGAGGTGTTCTATTGAATTTAGGACAGGCGAGCGTGGGGGGCCATTCAATGCTATCACTTCCTTCATCCTCCAGGAACTGCCTGCATACTCTCACCATATGAGGCTGACCATTGTCGTGCACCAGGAAGAACCCAGGACCCACTACACCAGCGTAGGGTTTGACATTGGGTCCAAAGATTTCATCCCGATATCTAATGGCAGTCAGGATGCCATCATCTAGCCTGTAGAGGTCTGTGCATCCCTCCATGTATATGCCTCCCCAGACCATCACTGACCCACCAAAAGGGTCATGCTGAACGATGTTACAGGCCGAATAAAATTCTCCTCGGCTTCTTCAGACCCTTTCATGTCTGTCACATGTGCTCAGGGTGAACCTGCCCTCATCTGTGAAAAGCACAGGGCACCAGTGGCGGACCTGCCAATTCTGGTGTTCAATGGCAAATGCCAATTGAGCTCTATGGTGCCGGGCAGTGAGCACAGGGCCCACTAGAGGACATCGGGCCCTCAGGCCACCCTCAGGAAGTTAGTTTCTGATTGTTTGGTCAGAGACATTCACACCAGTGACCTGCTGGAGGTAATTTTGTAGGGCTCTGGAAGTGCTCATCCTGCTCCTCCTTCCACAATGGAGTAGATTCCGATCCTGCTGATGGGTTAAGGACCTTCTACGGCCATGTCCAGCTCTCCTAGAGTAACTGCCCATCTCCTGTAATCTCCTTCATGCTCTTGAGACTGTGCTGGGAGACACAGCAAACCTTCTGGCAATGGCACGTATTGATGTGCCATTCTGGAGGAGTTAGACTGCCTGTGCAACCTCTGTAGGGTCCAGGTATCGCCTCATGCTACCAGTAGTGATACTGACCCTAGCCAAATGCAAAACCATTGAAAAACAGTCAGAAAAGATGAGTAGGGAAAAAAATGTCAATGTCCTTTACCTGTAAAACCATTCCTATTTTGGGGGTTCTCTCATTGCTGCCCATCTATTGCACCAATGCACCAGTTAATTTCATCAACACCAAAGCACCTGAAACTGATTAACAACCCCCTCTGCTACTTTACTGACCAGATCAATATCCCAGGAGTTTAATTGACATGATGCTATATATATAATAAATGTTCCTTTAATTTTTTTGAGCAAGATATATATATATTTGGCTTTCTAATGTTTCAGCCTTGTTGGGTCTTAAAGGATAAGTTCACCTTTGGGGACATGTTACCTGTTCCACCAGTTTTTAGGGTGGAACATGTGATATGTTGCCAACCCCCCCGGCTGCTAGTCCAGTCCCAAAGAGGAGGCTTCCTGGCAGGATTGCGAATCCCTAGCCTGTCCCTGCTCGTTTGAAACTTTTCCCTGCCACTAATCATAATCACTCCCCTTTTTCCCTACACTAGCCACTTGATCAACGCATGCCAAAACCTGGGGGCAGGGACTTTTAAAGGCTCTGCTGACCCAAGATGGCCACCGGGAGTCATCTGGATGCACTACAACCAACTGGATGCTGCTTCCAAGACCCAGGAAACCATAGAGAAACCATGTTTCCCCAACTTACTCTGCAGGCTGTGGTAGCACTCAGGTTGAGCACCACCTACAGTGGGGAAAACAGACTGCACCTGCCTACAAGCAAGGGACCCTCTCTGCAGCATGCTGGCAGTGAACATTCTTTTCTACTTAGGCTGTGGTTACTTTCTAAAGAAACCCAATTGTACAACTTTGCCTACCATTTGTTTTGATGCACCTGGAATGTATTTAGCTGATCTTAACTGAATTTTCAACAAGGCTTTAAAGTAAACTCATGCTTAGCAAAATTCAACATCTACCATTGCTGATCTCCATTGAAAATGCTAGTTGAGCAGCTGTCTTTCACTCCTGTTATTTCTGAGCCACTCGCCCAGAGCAAGTATGTTGATCAGAAAAGCAGAAGAATTGTCTCAGGGCAAGGTGCATCCATTGAATGGCTTTGTACTATTCAATCGTAAAATAAACACCATTCTCAGTTACAATCCATGCCATTTTATTCCTCAGTCACTAATTTAAAATAAACGTGCTGCATACAGAGCAGAAAATGAATATTCTATTTGAGTAATGTTTTGGAAAACAACAATTGCCTAGACCAGCAATCAGCAGCACAATTAATGACCTTAACCCTTCTGAACCACCTATTCAAGGCAAATAACCAGGAAACAATGTATCGCTTTGGCAGCCTGTAACAATAGGGAGAATAAATATGGATGAGACAGAAAAATAGGTCCACACATAGATGAAGTCCAAGAGGTCATTGTTAATGCAGTCAAATGCTAATCGCACTAATTGCATTTGTCCATTGTTACACTTTTAAAAAAAATGCACGTGTCCTTCATCATATTTTCAATTAATATAGAAGGTCTGTTCATGAGCAGATCTCTGCTAGGGTCATGAATACAGTAGTTTTGTATAAAGACGTAGGTTGATTTAGACCAGGGGCAGACAGACCATTTGGAAACTCAGGCACTGCCGGGGGCCCGGGGTCAGTAGGGGGCCCCATGTGATGCCCTTGGTACCTTTTTCATAGGCTTTTTTGAGTTTGGGCAAGGACACAGGGGCCCCATGATCTCCTATTGCCCGGGGGCCCCATGAGTTGTCAGTCCGCCCCTGATTTAGACTTTTATTGAGATGCTGATGTAAAATGTTTTGAAGACATCTTTGTAGGTTTTGGAATAGGTGGAGTATACTATGTCGGAGGGATCTCCTGTGGTTTCTCAACTCTTAGGATGAGCCATCATTGGTTAGTTTTGGAATAGATGGAGAACACTCTGTTCAGCCCAGTCATGTGATCCTGCAGCTTCAGCTCCCCTGTGTAAGGGAATGCTTGACAAAGGCTGTGAACTCCGTAAGTTGTGACATCGCCATTGTTGGCACCTCCTCCTCTCCCCTGCAGCAGCTTTTCACTGTATGCCACTTCCTGCACCGCTCTCTTTTACTGTTTCGTTGAGTGCCATAACTATACTTTCATTGAACCCCAGCTATGGGTCTCCTGCAAGCTGCCGTAGCTCCTTTTCCAGCTGCACTGACCACCCCTCCTCTTCCCTTGCCCATTCGCAGAATGCTTTGCATTCTCTGAACCCATTCACAAAAATCCAATGTTTTCTCTGAATAGGCAGGGGAGAGTAAGGGCAGGCAGAGCTGCTACTATGTAGAACACATTTGATATTTACATACCTCTGCTTTTTTTAAAAAAAAATTTCTGAAGTTTTTCTTTAAAGCCTACGTGCAGCCAAAATAAAATAAAAACAGAAAAATCAGCACATGAGACATAACTTACAGTTAGTAGAATGTGTTCCTTCTTTTTTTAGTTGATATCCTCCTCTGTCCATGCACCCACAACCCCCACCCCAATGAAACATAATTTATGAATAGAGCAATCAGACCTTTCAATCATCTGCCCATCATCCATTCACAGATCATGTTTCATTCATAGACGCTGAAGTAAGGCTTCTCTGAATGGAGCAGCTGGGTGGAAAGGGCAGGCATAGCCAGGCTCTCTTGATGAGAGCCTGTGACAGCCCCTTAGTTGTATTAACCCGCATCAGAAGATTACAGTGCCACAGATGGAGGAAGGTGGTCAGGTATGGAGGAGGATATCAAATAAAAGAAGAATCATCAGCATAAGGGACATATCCAACCGAATGTAAATTATGTTCCTTATGCTGATTTCTCTGTTTCTGATTTTGTCAACACTTAGGATTTAATTCTGCAACCATGGATTTTCCCCAAATCCATGGTAGTGGCAAATGCAAGGCTCACCCCTAGTCCTGAACAAGACCCAGACAACACCATGCACAAAGGCCGGTGTACTAAACACAGGCAAAACAAATTCCATTTGTGTGTTTCAGTCATAAGAGCCAAAAAGCACTGACCTAGCACTTATAAGCACCTTTAAGCTCAAGTAGCCTTGCTTCAGCAGTTTTGGATTCCTACTCTTTGTACCCCTGTGCTCGGCATGGTCCATTTAGGTTCATTTGTCCAAGCTACAGTTCAGACTAAACAATTTTTTTCCTGACTCTTGTAATCCTTCCAGATAATTGCTGGAATTTTTGGAGGATTCTGACTGTCCTAATTGTACAAAACTCCTGCTATGATTGTTACTTTTGTATGCCAAGAAAGTTAGAGCCAGGGGCGGACTGACCATTTGGAAACTCGGGCACTGCCCGAGGGCCCGGGGTCAATAGGGGGCCCCATGAGATGCCCCTGGTACCTTTTTCATAGGCTTTTTTGAGTTTGCGCAAGGACACAGGAACCCCATGGTCCCCTATTGCCCGGGGGCCCCATGAGTTGTCAGTCCGCCCCTGGTTAGAGCTATTCATTGGAATTTACAAGAACCTCCTAACCTAACTAACTGGTTCAGACTGATTAATTTAGTGATCTCTATATATAAATTAACATGCAAGGCCTGAGGTTATCCAAAAAAAAATTGAAAAACTTTGTTCTTCATGGCTGGAAATGAAATTGATGATAACAGTTAATTAATACCCTAGATGCCCTTCAGGAACCTCCTGTAATACACTGGTACCTGTTTGTGGGTAAAACAGTACAACTATGAATGAAGACACATGGCCTTGCTATAAATACATATTTATTAGCTATGTTACCAGTTACATCCTTTTATTGAAATGTACATAATATATCAAATAGTATTTACAGTATATTGGATGTCACTTTTAATATACATCGTTGATGAACATTAAAGATGTCTCGACTTATTAAGATATTTATATGTTTAGATGGTGCCTTAATGTATGGAAATACTTTGCTAAGTGGATACAAGTTGTTCACTGTATTTTCTTAGCCTGTACAAGTTGTGCAACTTTTTGAGTTAATGTAAAATCAATGAAATCTTGCTTTTTAAGAAGAAAATTCCTGACTCTTGATTCGTTATTTTTTCATGATCTTTTCAATACTCCTTGCTGATCCTTAGCTACTTACGATTACATAAAACTTGGTTTAAATGCAAATTTATTGGACTTTCTTACTTTAGCATAATTGCAGCATTTCCTGGAGACCAGAAGCAGCTTACTGGCCCTCTTTATTTATTGCTTGGAGTTAAATCCTTGGAGTACAAATAAACAGCAATTACAAGCCCATTACACATCTGTCTTAACCATGCTTTAATGTGTATTTTCTTTTTTTCCCCAAAGTCTAGAAAATATCTCTGTTTTGATAAATCCAGAAGGAATCTCGGTTGATCTAAACGGCAACATCCCCTGAAATGATAAAGCGTTTGATGGTTGTAACACTGGAGCGGTAATGATTATATTATCTATCAGAGTTGGCAAGTTACATCATCTAAATTCTATTTTGAAACATTTTGCTTCTCGGAAAACATTTTCTGCCGAGCGTGATCCTTGCCGAGAGAGATGACCTTGTCCTGCCCTGCCCATCAGTACACGTCCCCTGTGATGCTGCACAACGGGCACGGCGCAAATTGCTTCAGACAGGAAAATGAGGACCTGGAATTGGAACTGTTAAATTTCCACTTAGATGCAGACGGTGACTGTGCCACATCCTGTCAGTTCTTAAAGAGGCCCTCTGGGATTATGAATTGTACAGGAACTCTAGTCAAGGAGGAAAAAAAATGTTTCTAGCACATATATTGGCCATGGCTTTCTGGTAAAATGATCTATTGTGCTAGGCCATTTCTTAGCTCTCTCTCAGTTCTTCCCATGTGACGGTATGTAGGGACCCTGTAGTATCTCCTATTTGGTTCTGTGTCTGCCTAAGCCGTTGCATCCAACAGTTCCAGTCCATGGGCCTCCAAGATGATGCCACGGTGTCCTTCATAAATCTTACTGCCTGACCCTCTAATCAGCACCGTGGGACCCTACCTCCACAACTACTTCACTAGATAAGCAGAGTTCCCTACCTCACTACCAGTCCTGCTAGTGGTGGAGTTCAAGAGTGATATGAAGGTTGGGGCTTACTGAGGTATTGAAGGGATGGAAGTGCCACACTAACTAATAAGGGGACTGGAGGACCCAAGTTACGAGAAACGCCTACACACATTAAACGTATTCTCCCTGGAGAAGGGATGCTTAAGAGGAGATATGATAGCAATATATAAATATCACAATGGTAATTCTAGAACAGGGAACAAACTATTCAGTCTCGGGTCACATAAGAGGACTCGCAGTCACTCAATGAAATTGATTGAGAAGCGATTTAACCTTAAATTGTGTGAGGGGTTCTTTACTGTCAGAGTGTTAAGGATGTGGAACTCCCTTCCACAGGTGGCGGTGATAGCAGGGAGTGTTGATAACTTAGAAAAACTATTAGATGGGCATCTTAGTGAGCACAATATAAAGGAATATAGGAAATGGTATTGACATAAACACACACACACAAACAGTTTGAACTGGATGGACTGGTGTCTTTAGTCAACCTTACCAACTATGAAATGATGTAACTAGCTTGTAAGAAGGTTGAAATTAGTTAGATAAGAGCTGCCCTGAACGGGAGGGTTAGGGGTTAATGTCTTTGCTGGTTGTTTAGTTTTTGGTGAGTTATCTCCAAGTCCGACTCACTGAGCCTGTGATATAAAAGAGGGACAGTGGTTCAGAAGAGAGATTCCCAGAGAGCTGAGAGCCCAGAACCCGTGGGAAAGAACCCTGTAAAGGAGAGAACCAGAGAGCCGCACCCGGGAAGAGTATAAGGATGTCGCAGTACACAACCAAGATGTGAATTCATCAGAACTTGGGGTTCGCCCCAAAGACACCAGGTGCTGGAAAAACCTCTGATGGACTCTGTAATTACATGGACTCCACATTTGCAGATATGCCATGACAGTAAATATCCTGAGTAGGATTAGGGATTTAGGAAAAGACTGTGTCATGCTGGACTCTGTACTGCCTACACTTTATTCAGTAAAGCGATGAAACTTTGCCTTTTGCCTGGTCTGAAGTTACTCAAAATGGATGTAATACAAGAAATCGGTACAACTTTGCAATTAGCCTACAGCTTGGGTCACTAGCACATGGGGTAAGAAGAGTCAGCATTAAGAGTCATTCTAGTGCAAATGATACATGTGGTTGCCATGAGAAATACAGCAGTCTGTCGTAGACATGTACCTGCTATAGGTGGGATTGCCTCTATCTGCTTGGGAGATATTGTTGGCACTCCCTAAGTTGCATTCCATCTCCCAGAATGGAACTACACTGCAGAGGTCCCCATCCTGCACAGAGATACAGAGGTTCAAGAGTTAAAGTCAAGAGAACGTTGGAGTCCGCAATATGTGAGCGGCTGGGTTCCATGGTGCTACAGGGATCAGTAGTGAGAAAACCTGGACAGGTGCTGTGGCCAGTGTTTGGCATGGCCCGCCTAATTGCAAGCTACAGGGGGAAGATGTACATTTACACAGAGACCCGAGAGTTAACTGGAGAACAGCTTTTGTGCATGGTGTACATTTATCTCTAAGATTACAGGCATGGTACTAAACCCTGGACCCTGCATTCACTATATCTGGTCTTCCAAAGTGCACAGAACATGCAAATTCAAATATTTTAGTAAATATAAACTGATAAATACAGTTTCTTGTGATTTCTATGAGTGTCCAGCACTGCTTACAGCTTGGAGGAGTTTTCATTCTCCCATTATTATCTTATGAGGCTGAGGGATCCAGGGGCAGACTGACCATTTGGAAACTCGGGCCCGGGGTCAGTAGGGGGCCCCATGAGATGCCCCTGGTACCTTTTTCATAGGCTTTTTTGAGTTTGGGTAAGGACACAGGGGCCCCATGATCCCCTATTGCCCAGAGGCCCCATGAGTTGTCAGTCCTCCCCTGGAGGGACCCCTGACCCTCTGTCTGGAATGCAACCCCATTTTCATGTTAAATTCATGTATGCTAAGTATTGTGTAAGTATAATAATTTCAAGTATTTATTACCTCTCACAGAGAAAACAGTACTCCCAATTTCTATTTGCAAAGAGAGATCACACAAATGCTTAGAAGTATAACATTTATTAAAAGTAATGACAGATAACACATATTAGAAATGTGATGGCGTGGCATAGCTGACTAATAATGAATAATGCAGCTCTTACATTGTAATAGCAACTTTGGGAATTCCTGGAAAACTCCGGACATGAACTTGAGGAAAACAAGCTTTTTATTTACCAGCTGGATAAATTGACTTAGCCAGACTTGTGTCTGCAAAGCTAAGTGCCTTGAAAAGCATCTAACATGGTGTATATATCAACAATTACGTCACAATGCATATATTTCCTCTACTTTTTTGTACTGTTAAAATACATTCTGAGCAGTTCAGGATATGGCCTTTGCAGTTTCACATTTGGATCACCAACTGAAAGATAGGGTGTCAGCTGCTAGACTGGAACACAGGAAATGAGGGGGAAGAAGTGAGCTGATGAGCTGGTTCTGCAAACAGATGCTTTTAGAAATGTTAAAGCTTAAAGGGGAACTCTGCAATATTTGGGTGCTGCCACAACATGAGACTGAATGTTTCAAGCCACAGCTGTAGTATATAGACTATGGACAGCCCCCAGCCAACTCCCCTTGTAAGCAACAATATGACCTTTTAAGGACAGTTTGTGATCACACATTCCTGAAAGGAGATTAGTGGGCTGTCTGTATGGTCCGCTTCCAATGAAATTTATATGGCCTGATGTCATTTAAAGTTATTCGATATTTGTGAGGCCAACATTAATAAGGAAATATGTAATATTAAATTTCCCATCAGGAGGGAGCACCAGAATGCAGTCTTTGATTGACAGCTTCAGCTTTATTCTTGTGTGCTGTGTGGAGGGGGACATGTCTCTTCTGTCCAATCAGCTCTCAGAGCTTTCCTCCCTAAGCTCTGCAATGTGTAATCTCATCTCTCCGCCCCCTACTTTCTGAAATCTCAGACAAGCGTTAGAAATTCTTTGAAAGGATGTAGGGGAAAGACGTCTGTAGATAAACAGGTACAATTTATGTCGGAGGATTTGTTTTATCTCTGTGTATTACTAGAGGCCAGTCACTTCACTGGGTATATTTAAGGATTTACAAACACTTTAAAGCACATGGTTCTCTCTAACATGACAGGTGCTCTTTAATGAAAAAAACCCATAATTGTTTACAACCCTCATCAAGATGTGAGATATTCCTCTAATTGAAACAAAGTTCATCTACCCAACTTTGTTTTGTGCCGCTCACTGTTAATCTGTGTAATTATGATCTTGCATCTAAAAGCTGGCAATTATCTGATATTCAGCCAGAGATATGACATAATTGGCTTTCAGTTGCGCTGATATCTTCAAAAGTCAAAAAAAAGAAGAACATGAGACCTAATTTGAAGCCTGTCTCTGAAATGATATCAAAAGTAAAAGTGTTGTAGAGAAACATCTAAATATCATTGTGTGAGCCATAGACTGCTTTGAAGGTGTTTGTGTGAATGTGGGGACTCCAAACACTGAGAATACCGTGATTGCACTGATTGTAAGTGCTGCCTAACACATAGCAATTAGGAAGCCAGTTGAAGTTGCACCGGTTCCAGTTATCTCAGACTTTTGATTGGCATGTACAGCACCAGAATGTTTTTTTTTCCTTCGATGGTACAATATTGGTTATGGATTATTGTCCAGCATTCTGGATATAATGATCATCTATTGCTAGTGTTTAGCATACTATATTTTAATGACTAACAGAAAACATTCTGTAGGTCGTACTGGCAGAGATACTTAGATCTCTGAATATAAATTATTAAAGTGTTACTAAACCCACAGCAGTACAATCAGACTGTATATGCAGAAAAGCATGCTTGTTATATTCACTGTGGAAACTAAGGGGTTAATCCTCTACATTGTGTAAAAAGGCTGTTTGATCCTGTCTTCTCTGATCCTCCCCTTCTTCTACTGTCCCCAACCCATCTGCTGATAGAACAGAACTTTGGGGTCAAGCTGCACATGCTCAGTTTGGTGTGTATTACTAGAGAGTTTTGTATTCTTGGGAGAGTGCATGTGATCAGGACACGGCCAATCAGCGCTGTCCAGATAGAGGGTCAGGTGTTATGCAGCTTCATAGGACAATCAGGGGAGAATGAAAACTCTTCCTACACAATTAACCAGTGCTCTGCTGGACACTGATAGAAGTCACAAGACTGCTATATACTGCTGATGAGAAAGGCTATTTAGCAGTTTATACTTTCTAAAATAATTGCATTTTCATGTTCTTTGTACTGTGGGAGACCAGATATAGTGAATGTCGGGTCCTTTTTTAATTACATCCACATATTAAAGTGTATTGGGGACGTTATTGATTGGGTTGCGATCTACAGTACTTTGAAGCCCAACTTTGGGGGCAAGCTGCACATGCTCAGTTTGGTGTGTATTACTAGAGAGTTTTGATTTCTTGGGAGAGTGCATGTGATCAGCACACGGCCAATCAGCGCTGTCCACAGATCTACAGTACTTTGAAGCCCAACTCCAGGTTATTAAAAAAATCCCTATGACATATTACAATTAAAAAAGTAGCTTTAGCTGCACTACATACCATATTTCCAGGGCTGTCTCTCATGGACTGCAATCTAGCATTGGTTCACTCCCATGAAGCCCTAGTGTGATTCAACCCTTTTCCTTTAAGCTCAGGGCATCAAGGACCTGCCCCTAGGGGTGCATCATCAGGCCTTCCTGGTCTCACAGTAGAATGCTGCATAGAGCAATGCTAAGTCATTATATAGCACTGCACTTTGCAGCCATCAAGACACACCCACCACCAAAAAAGAGTAGGAAGGGAGAATGTGACGTCATGCTACTGGACCAAAGACACTTTGTAAAATGGCATGTATGCATTAACATTGAAAAAAAAAGTGTGGGGGTTTTCAGAATAGTAAGATGGGGAGGCGGTGCAGCAAATGTGGGAGGAGGAACTGAAGTTGGGTCTTAAGATAATTGGGAGTAGGGAATGCTGTGTTTATTCCCTACCATTGCATGACTGACACAAAATCAATGTAGAGTATTGGGGGAAGGACAGCACAACAACGATTGGATAAGTAAAGTAATATTTTTTATTAAACATGATGTATAAGTAGAAATCCAACACGTTTTAGGGGATCACAACTCTCCCTTCATCAGGGCTTGTTTGCTGATTTGAATTCAAATCTGTACTGGACTGTAATTGTGTAGGGAGCAGAGATATAGTAGCAGTCAGGCATAATTGTGTCAGCCTGGTACCTGACTGCTACTGTATACATTCTCTTTACAGACTTACAGTCCGGTACAGATTTGATTGTTATGGTAGAAATACAACATGTTTCAGGGGCCTACAGCTTCCCCTTCATCAGGGCTTGTATGCTGACAATGAATTAAAATCTGTACTGGACTGTATTTGTGTGAAGAGAATGGATATAGTAACAGTCAGGGTCCAAGCTGTCACACTGTTGCCTGACTGCTACTATTTTCGTTGTTGCTACACAATTACAATCCAATACAGATTAGAATTCATTGTCAAAATACAAGCCCTGATGAAGGGGAGTTGTGAGCCTCCAAAACGTGTTGGTTTTCTACCTTTCTCCTATTTAGTTAAAATAAAAACAAGAAAAAAAACCTTACTGGATGGATTCAATTATCATTCTTCCAATACTCTACAGACATTTCCAGGGGATACCTTGGAATACACCTGTAGAGCACCCTCCACAGGAGCTGCTAAGTTTTAACTGGTCATTTCCCAAAGGTTAATGCAAAGGCAGCCAGGCACACAGCACTTTCCTCGCTCTTTGGCACAATGAACAGTCTAGGGGACGTTGTTTATATTTTATTGATGCAGAACTTGGAAGAGGAGAGGAGGGAGCATGGAATACCTCAAGAACACTAAATCAAGGGGACACTTCTTCTCTTCAAACAGTCTCTGTACAATAGGGCAAGAGGTGTATCTGAAACAAATCCCCATAGAAGGTCTCCTCAAAATGAGAAACTACAAGGGCCTTCTTGAAGAAAAGAGATTTGCGCACAGTCACTAGTACAGCGAGTCAGATCAGCACTCACAATTCCACAGGATCATTGGTTGCCACCTTCCGATATCCACTAGGCACTCTCCAGTGAGGGAGAATCAACTCACAATACCATAGGACAGCTGGGTATCCTCCTCTAACTTCCACAGGGTACCATTCAGCCATCTCTCCAGACCAAAATCCCAGACGGAAACCTTTGTAAAGCAGTTTTGGAATGAATTGCGGGATGAGATATCTCCTGCCATGTTTGGGTTTAACCTCTTTATCTGCTTATTCTTAACGCATCAGAGCAGTTTCCACTATGGACCCACTGATTAAGTATAATTTGTCATTACTTTTGATAGTGAAGTGATACATGCAGGGGCGGACTGACCATTTGGAAACTCGGGCGCTGCCCAAGGGCCCGGGGTCAGTAGGGGGCCCCATGAAATGCCCCTGGTACCTTTTTCATAGGCTTTTGTGAGTTTGGGCAAGGACACAGGGGCCCCATGATCCCCTATTGCCCGGGGGCCCCATGAGTCGTCAGTCCGCCCCTGGATACATGTATCGTTACTCGACTGATAAAGGACTTTCTTTTGGTGGCATTTCTTCCATTCTTCCAAATCAATTTATTTTCAATATATTTTAAGGCTGTAGCACCCTCTTAGCGTAGAATGCTAGGCATATTTAGGTTTTGGCCTTTTGTAGTCAGGGGAGTGATCAAGTCTGTTCAAGTTTTCACAGGCTGGGAGTTTGACTGCTTCCCCCTGCTTCTGTAAGAGGTTTCCAGAATATAGGGCTTAGAGAGTCAAATGACCAGCCTGAATATTTATTATGCCCTGGCCAATCCATTGAGGTAAGTGTCCAGAAGGTGGCTGGGGAGGTAAAAAATAGTTTGGCTCCCTGGATGGTAGGTTCTTTCTATTTCTGGGAGGGTTCCAAAGCCTCTGGGGCTGCTGCCCCTCTGACACAGCCTGCAATGAACCTGAAACAATCTGTTGAGGAGCTGGCTGTAGGACATCACCTTATGGGATCTGGTCTGGGAAGGATTGTTATACTGACTGGGAAGTGTCTCGTGGAAGTTGGAATGTGTGCAGCTGTCCTGGGGTCTTGTGAGTACTGACCCTGAATTGTGATCCCTGGTGACTGTATGCTTTTGGGATGTAAATGCCAAAAGCTGTGTGCTGTTGGGATGTAAATGCCAGAGGTTTATATTTATTATGCCCTGGCCAATCCATGAAGGAAAGTGTCCAGAAGGTGGCTGGGGAGGGAAAAAATAGTTTGGCTCCCTGGAGGGTGAGTTCTTTCTTTTTCAAAGAGGGTTCCAAAGCCTCTGGGGCTGCTGCCCCTCTGACACAGCCTACAATGAATCTGAAAAAATCTATTGAGGAGCTGGCTGTACTACTTCACCTTATGGGATCTGGTCTGGGGAAGGATTGTTATACTGACTGGGAAGTGTCTGGTGGAAGTTGGAATGTGCAACTGTCCTGGGGTCTTGTGAGTACTGACCCTGAATTGTGATCTCTGGTGACTGTGCGTTTTTTGGATGTAAATGCCAGAGGTAGCTATGGACTGAGATGACTCTCATAGGGTCTCTGAGTACTGACCATTCCCTTGTGTCCTCAGCAGAATCGGTGTTTGGGAGCTTGAGAGCATCCTCCTGTCACTGTACATCATTTTTGAGTATCTCATAGCTCTCCTGTTCTTCAAGCTATAAATATTAAAAAGACATCCCTTAGACTGAGTTATTGGAGCCGGAATGTATGGACTGGTGCTTGTGGGGATGTGCAGCCTCTGTACTATTTAAAAAGAACCATTACCAGCGGACCCTACAGAGGTAGCGCTACATGGGCACAAAACCTGCTGACATGACTTTACAGACAATGACCAAATTTGCTGGCAGTCATTTACCATGGCAACAGTCATGCAATGTTACATGACCTGCAGTTGGTAACTTTCTCAAGGTTAAACTTTGCTTTCGAAACAGTTATCTTTGCTGAATGCAGCGACATCTCCTGTGCTATAAAACACATATAGGTTAGAAAGCAATATTTAAAGGGTATGCACCGCTGAAACGTCTTGCAGTTTTGGATAGAGTAGGGGACAATTAGAACCCCTGTCAGGTTTTTATTGCTGTCTGTCCCCCCACTGGTGAGATTTGTTCGTTATTTGTGGATATTGAGCAATACATCGAAATGGACGTTTTTGTGCCCAGAGTACATTAGTAGAGGGAAGCTCACCCAGGAGTGGTGGATGAAGGTCAGCTCTTTACTCAAGTAGGGACTGGCTGTGCAAGGAGAAAAGTGCATAAAGTCCAGATTTATTTTTAGCGCACAGGTTTTGGGGGGTTCAAAAGAGGGTTCACACTTTTTTCCACAGTACAGTGCCCAGAGGAAGGGGGGCTCTGATTGCCACAACACATTGGATGTTTATGACATAAGAATCTGAATAAAATGTAATGATATTTTCTGCTTTTGGTGCTCTTCTTGCAGTCAATTATGAATAGATCACATTGCTGGGATTGAGCCAGATCAGAGGCGGACTGAGCATTTGGAAACTCGGGCACTGCCAGAGGGCCCGGGGTCAGTAGGGGGCCCCATGAGATGCCCCTGGTACCTTTTTCATAGGCTTTTTTGAGTTTGGGCAAGGACACAGGGGCCCATGATCCCCTATTGCCCGGGGGCCCCATGAGTTGTCAGTCTGTGGAACAACAAAAGGAGAGACTAGACTTGCATAAAGTGTGCACCTAAAAAAGTGATCATATCATCTCTTTTACACAACAAACACTCTGTATTATTTTACCTACTAAATATTTCTCCTTTTTTCAAAAATTTAAACCAGAAGCTTGCAGGATCAGGGTCAATAGATAGTGTAAAGTAAGCAGGTTGGGTCCAAAACAAAAAAACACAAATTAAAAACCATGATAAAAATGCAAACAAATTATATTAACTCTTTAACAAAGTTAATTTTCTAGTTTTCCTCTTTGGAAATATTTTTTTATAGACTGGTGTCAATTTTTAGAAAATAATATAAGCTGGCCAGGTATACAGAACAGTGGAGAAAAGAGAAGTGTGGCTCCACTTACAGGTGAAACTCAAAAAATTAGAATATCGTGCAAAAGCTGATTGATAATTATAAAATCACTTCCATTCACAGTCCCTGTGCACGTGGACACAGAGGGGGTTATTTACTAAAGCTGGAGAGTGGAAAATATAGTGCAGCTCTGTACAGAAACCAATCAGCTTCTAGATTTAATTGCCAATGCTTAGTTGAACAAGCTGAAGTTAGAAGCTGATTGGCTCCCATGCAGAGCTGCACCAGATTCTGAGTGCTCCAATTTTAGTAAATCTCCCCCAGAGAAACCAACAGCTATTTCTTCAGAATAACAAAAGGTAGGACTCTGCAACAAAGTTTGTTAAAATCCCTGCAATGGTTATAGATCACCCAGAGGGGAAGGTTTTTTCTCAACAAAAGTGGAGTTACTCTTTAAGTGAAATATTTTGCATTTAGATAAAAATCAGCACAAGGGTCCGTACTTACATTTAATGAGAAGTGTCCCTTGTGCTGGAGCCGGCCGTCATAGTTTAAACCCAAAGTCTTCTGATCATCTCCCCATCCTCCATTGCTGTGGGGGTTAATATGAGAGCTGGACCTGTCATAGGCACTCGCCAAGTGCATCAACTATGTCTGCCCCCCCACCTCTGTTCATAAAAGCTGCACTATGCCTACCCCCCGGGGTGGGTTCTTCTGGGCTAAGCTAAGCACCTTGTACAGGGTCAGTCTACTTCACGCACATGCGGTACTTTTACTCTGTGCCATTTTCACCAATGCCCTGGGACAAGGCTTAGGTTGCCATCAGAGAATACTCAACTTCTAAAGTGTTACTAAACCCACAGCAGTAAAATCAGTCTGTATATGCAGTAAAGCATGCTTGTTATACTCACTGTGGAACCTAAGGGGTTAATCCTCTGCATTGTGTAAAAAGGATGTTTGATCCTGTCTTCTCTGATCCCCCCCTTCTTCTAATGTCCCCAATTCATCTGCTGATAGAACAGAGCTTTGGGGGCAAGCTGCACGTGCTCAGTTTGGTGTGTATTGCTAGAGAGGGTTTTTTTTTTTCTTTGGAAGAGTGCATGTGATCAGCACTGTCCTTGCACTGATACTAAGCATTTGCATGATCAAAAGGTTAACTGTGTGTCTAGCCAGTGCTTTGGGCCCGGGGTCAGTAGGGGGCCCCATGAGATGCCCCTGGTACCTTTTTCATAGGTTTTTTGCCCGGGGGCCCCATGAGTTGTCAGTCCGCTCCTGTCTGTACCCAATGATTGGCAGGTGCCGGTGGACATCCGTTGGCTCGCAGCCGCTGATTGGGTTCTGCTGTGCACAGCAGAAGCAGTCTGCAGGCAGCATAGTTATGTAGTTAGTCTGGCTGAAAAAAAGACAAAAGTCCATCCAGTTCAACCATTAAAAAAAAAAAAATTTATAATCCTATACCCACAGTTGATCCAGAGGAAGGCAAAAAAAAAACATGTGTGCGCGCCCCCTAGGTGGAAACTCAATAATGGCTATATATGTGATTTTGCACAGGAGGACTACCCTGTAGCAGTATATCTGCTATAGGGCGGTCCTAAAATGGTTAAATCCAAAATGTTAAATTATGCACCAGTCATTAGATACAGTGGCTGCATTAGTTTTCTTTTTTAGGCTTTTCCCTCTGTTTTCACCTGGTGATCTGGCCCGTTACACACCTCCTGTATTAAAGTGCATCCACTCTGGATGAAGGACCAACAGAGACACCTTTGGACAGCAGCATTATCAGTCTGCACTACAAATGCACCAAAACACACGGTGAAAAAATGTACCACTCTCCGCTCATAAAAACGTATTGGAGCTTCTTTGGAGCATTTGTCACACTTAGGGCAGCCCATTGATGGGGACAGGGGCCTCTTCCCCACAACTCTGGCCAGTGGTTGTGGGGGTCTGCAGGTGGGGGGCTTATCGGAATCTATAAGCCCCCTTTAACAAGGGGGCCCCTAGATCCTGTCCCTCCCCCATGTGAATGAGTATGCGGTACATGGTACTGCTACCCATTCACAAAAAAAAAATGTAGTGTAAAAAAAGACAGGAGACAATCTTTGACAAGTCCTTTATTAATAATAAAACATTTTTAAAATGTCCCCCGAAGCAGATCCAACACCAGTCACAATGCCGACCTGGAAAGAGAGAAAAAAAATCCTCTCCACCCTTGATGCTGGTTCTCACTGTCTGACAGCTGCGTCACGATGACAGTTCTTAAATAGGGTGATGACATCACAAGAGGGCGGGATCGCCCCCACCCCCTTGAGACATCATCAGGCCAACGCATTGCACTTGACCTGTGTCAGGGCGCTGTGCATTGTGGGGCACGGCGGGTGAATAGCCCACTGAACGCCCATACCGTTTGTGTTTGAACACACAAACAGCCCACTTACGGTCGACTCGAACATGCAGCCCATCACTAATGCTTTGCTGCATATACAGACTGATTTTACTGTTGTGGGTTTAGTAACACTTCAAGTTTTGGATTCATCCACAAACAGCTATTTAACACCCGCCCTGCCATCAATCCACTATAGGCCGGGCGGGACACTCGCCGTTGTCACTGGGCGTCATGTGACGTCCTGTCAAAATGAGCCACTCACGTGCAGTGGCGCGATCTGTCACCGGCTGTGTCCACGGGACACAGCTGATGACATATCACTACACCATCCCATTACCAGTGCCATGTAACCGCTGTGACCAATCACAGCAGATCACATGTCAATTGTATACAATGGATGGCTTCCTGTCATGCCATCCATTGTATACAATTATGTTGTTAGCTGTGATTGGTCAAACCAGTCACATGATACAGACAGGGCCATTCACAGCCCATCTGTATCATGTGATCAGCTTTGCCCAATCACAGCTAATCAAAACAAAAGACGGAATGAATGAGTTTCATTCAGTAACAATTGCAAATATCAATGAAACACATTGGTATTAGCAATCATAATGTGTTAAAAAATAAAAAATAAAAATCCTGATCACTTGCCCAGAGTAGTTCAGTGTTACTATGGTGACATTGCATTGCTTTGGTCACAGTGTGTTGAACAAAAATAGTAAAAAAAAGAAAAAAAAATGTAACAAAAAATAAAAAAATAGAAAAAAAAAAAAATTTAATTATTATTATTATTTTTATTATTTTCACCAAAGAAATGTAGCAAAATACAATTTGATGTAAATTTACAAAAAATTTTTTATTTATTTGCAAAATTTTATAACAGATACGAAGAAAAGTGCGATTTTTTCAAAAGTGTCAGGTGTTTTTTTTTTATTTAGCATAAATATAACATCCAGTGGTGATTAATACCACCAAAAGAAAGCTCTATTTGTGAGAAAAAAATGATAAAAATTTCATATGGGTACAGTGTTGCATGACCGCGCAATTGTTATTTAAAGTGCGACAGCCCTGAAAGCTGAAAATTGGCCTGGATAGGAAGGAGGTATAAGTGCTCAGTATTGAAGTAGTTAATAATCTGAATCACGCCATGAATGTTGAAAAATAGCAGTCCTCCCAGGGGCAGACTGACCATTGGGGAACTCGGGCACTGCCCGAGGGCCCAGGGTCAGTAGGGGGTCCCATGAGATGTCCCTGGTACCTTTCATAGGCTTTTTTGGGTGTGGTTTGAGTGTGGGCGAGGACACAGGGGCCCCATGATCCTCTATTGCCCGGGGGCCCCATGAGTTGTCAGTCCGCCCCTGAGCCCTCCTCTAACAGTGATCATGTGTATTGATCCATGCAGGTCAGTATACTACATCTGTCCAGGTATTTAGAAGGCGTTTGTCAGAGGTCAGAGCCACCAGCCCACCGCCTCCCTCTACTGGTAGGGTAGATGCAGTTCTCTTACATAGGTGAATGGGTTGGAGTGGGATCCAGCCTTAGCTCTGACTGTGCGACTCTATTTTACTTTTTTTTTCTCGTTTTCCCCGCCAGGAACGCTGTTCTTACAAGTGTGACTCAGATATTTCTCTTATGTTAGTGTCAAGCTGTCAACACAGCATGATTGCCTCTCTCCTGTGTGCATGCCTTTCCTATTTCTTCTTCATGTTTCTCAAAACTGGATCCTAACAACCCCACCACTTACTAACACAGCCGGGATCACAAGAGTATGGAAAATAGAAAAATTGTAATAAAGCAATACAAAATCAACAATTAGAGAAAGGGCGACTATACGAAAAAAGACGCCAAGTTTACGGTTATTGTTATATTTGAAGCCTAATTGAACTTTTTTAGAAGATCAGCTACATACAATTAGGTACATACAAAGAAAGGATGTGCAAAGTCTAATAGCTTGTTCTCTTTAGAAAGCAGCCACAGCCCTACAGAGCTAGTAGCATGCAGAGAAGAATCCTTGCTCTCTGTGTGGAAGCAGTGGTCTCTCTGCAGAGGTCTGACACGCCCTCTACAGTACAGTCAGATCTATAGTAGAGCTGTGCAGTCAGCAAAGTGCACAGTTTCTGCCAGGGGCGGATTAACAACTCATTGGGCCCCGGGGCAATAGAGGATCATGGGGCCCCTGTGTCCTTGCCCAAACTAAAAAAAGCATATGAAAAAGGTACCAGGGGCATCTCATGGGGCCCCCTACTGACCCCAGGCCCTCGGGCAGTGCCCGAGATTCCAAATGGTCAGTCCTCCCCTGGTTTCTGCTGATTTGAGAGCTCTGCCTCAAATCGGGGCATGTCAGACCTCTGCAGAGAGACCACTGTTTCCACAGAAAGAGAGAAGGCCCTTCTCTGCAGCATTTCCATTTCCATTGTGAACAATGACTGAAGACATGCATGCCTGTCTTCAAACATGCCTTGGCCCTGGTGCTGACTATCCTGCAATTTGTTCCAATGAGAAAATGTATCTCATGCGGTCACTACTTCCTTCTCTCTTTCTGCTGGAGAGTGTGAAAAACTTTGACAGAGAAAAAAGCGTTTCTGATATTGGAAGAGCTCATTATTCGCCTCAAGTAAACCCTCTTTTTCACGAGCGGTAGTTTCCATAGAGGATCGCTTTTCAGAAGGTACTTGGCAGACAGCTGAGAGGTAATATATCACTACCTGCTTTAAAGTGGTTGTAAACCTCAGACATGAAATGAGAACAAAGCATATCCCTCTATAGTGTGTACGTGTCCCAATCCAGAGCACCAAGTGCCATTTCTGTTTGCTGCCTCATTCATCTGCTATCAGCATGAGTCACTTCTGACAAGTTTTCCTGACACCAAGAGAAAAATGGTGACGTTGAGGGCACAGCCTGTGATTGACAGTCTCAGCTCTGTTCCTGTCTTTCTGTGTGAAGGGGGTGTGCCCCTTCCCTCCAATCAGCTCTCAGAGCTCTCCTCACCAATGAAACTTCAGCTCCCCGCCCCCTGCTTTTCAGAACTGAGAGATCCTGAGTAAATTCTGCACTTTGAATGGATGTTGGGGACAGACAGCTTTAGACAAACAGGTAAAACTTATGTAGGAAATTATTCAGGGGTTGGGCTTGGCCCCTTAGTTCCAGTGAAGGGAACTCTTAAGGCATCAGCATACCAAGACATTTTGGACAATTTCATGCTCCCAATTTTGTGGGAACAGTTTGGAGATGGACCATTCCTGTTCCAACATGACTGCGCACCAGTGCACAAAGCAAGGTCCATAAAGACATGGATGAACGAGTTTGGGGTGGAGGAACATAAATGGCCTGCACAGAGTTCTGACCTCAACCCGATAGTACACATTTGGGATGAATTAGAGCAGAGACTGCAAGCCAGGCCTCCTCCCCCGACATCAGTGCCTGACCTCACAAATGTGCTTCTGGAAGAATGGTCAAACCTTCCCATAGACACCCTCCTAAACCTTGTGGACAGCCTTCCCTGAAGAGTTGAAGCTGCAAAGGGTGGACCAACTCAATATTGAGACTGGGATGCCATGAAAGGTCATGTGCATGTAAAGGCAAGCGTCCCAATACTTTTGGCACTACAGTCACCAGACCTCAATATCATAGAGGCACTCTAGGTCAATTTTGGAGAACAAGGTTCAGACTCGTTTTCTGCCTCCGGCATCTCTGCAAGAACTAGAACACTTTTAGCATTAAGAGTGGTATAAGATTCCATTATCCACCATCCAAGACTTACATTTGTCAATTCCCAGGTGAATTCAGGCCATCTTGGATGCCAAAGGCAGTCCAACACCATATTAGGTAATGTTTTCGTTCTTTTACTTGGTGTTTCCATAATTTTGTCCAACCCTTGTAATTGTTCTTTGTTGTATTGAACTGCATCAGGTTTTTACTGTTTAGTAGTATGACGACATCCAGTGGTGGTTTTGGGCCACTATAATTTGTCTACTTCATTGATTTGGTATCTACCTCTGTCCTCACTTCCTGATTTGTACTAGTTAGTTCAGTTATAGCTAGACCAGGGGCAGACTGACCATTTGGAAACTGCCGAGGGTCAGTAGGGGGCCCCATGAGATGCCCCTGGTACCTTTTCCATAGGCTATTTTGAGTTTGGGCAAGGACACAGGGGCCCCATGATCCCCTATTGCCCGGGGGCTCCATGAGTTGTCAGTCCGCCCCTGAGCTAGACCCGCCCCATTTCTTTCATTTGCCCCCAGTCAGTGTAAGTACTTCGCAGAGACAGGCTTAGGAAAATCATTGTCTTCTTAACACTTAAAAAGGACGGAAAAATATCCTCTGTGCTGCAATTATCTGAAGTACAATTGAGTTGGATTTAACTTCTGTTTCTTATTGAAGAGTTAAGCTGTCTGTAGATGGAGACAAGTCAGCAGGTGACGTTACTGTCCGGACAGACTGGGTCTATGGAGGTATGTACTGTAAGTTCATAAAACGACATGTGAAACAGAACACTCCTGCATTGAACAAACCTCATGTAATGGGGAGTAAGTGCTGTTTAGTGCTGTAGAATTCGTAGCCAATTCTGGCAGGATGATGCACTTGGGGAGGATACAGGGGGCATGTCCATGACAGTCTGTGCCCAGAGGAAAGGAACAATTTGCCATTCAACCCAGAGGACTGGTGAAATCTAATAGAAGAAAGGATTTACTGTGGGGGTAAGGCAGCTCCAGACTAAAAAAAAAAGAGTATTGCAACAAAATGCTACTTTCCTATTTTTATTTTCCTGCACCGTGTATTTGTTCTTCTTATTTCCTAAATACTGGAGTTCTGCTTTAAACTGCGTATTCTTATTTTGCCAGGAAAGGATTTGGAAGACCCAGGAAGTCTTCTTACTACATAAGCTGCACTAATACTTATTGTCCTATGAAGCCATTACCGATTCAGCGGATCCTTTATGCCATAATAATAAGACTGAAGAGTCACAGCGGAGTAATGGTTTTATTCAATATTATATTTATATTTGCAAGAAAATCTTTTCCATACAGAGCAAGTTTCTGAGTGATATTATCCATCATAGCGCAGTTGGTCTAGAGCGCCGGGAAGATAAAAATGGCAAGTGATTCTCTGCGCTCGTGTAAGACTATTATACAACGAGCTGCACAAGATGGATTATGAGACACGTCTCCGCACGAAACTGGAGTTCATAAAATAATCCGCACTCGGCTGATGAATTGTTTGTCATTTCTGAATTTTTCCAGCAAAACGGCTTTAAAGACCCAGCGAAAAGAGAGTTCTTGTAGCACTGTCTAATGTAATGATGGCGATGGACAAGTTTGTTTTTACTCATTAGTCAACATTAAAATTGAAGCGATCATGAAAGTGATTTCTTTCCTCTAAAATTGGATTTTTTGCAGTATTTAGTTTCGAATTTTGCTTTTATACTTTCATAAAATTTTACTGCATGTACAAGTTTCACATAGGTGCCATCCAGTACTGGGACAGGTTCTCCCAATGCCCGGGCCAAGGATATGGGACTGTGCCCCCTTTCCCTGACACTAAAGCATGACGTAGAATGGGTGTATTGCCCTGTTTCCATTCTCTGACCCCTTGCTCCAGCTGCTCGTGGTTGGGACTGCACGTGCATGGCCAACTGTTCGCTTTCTAAGCAGCTAGAAGGTAGTTGTGGATACACAATGTGTTTTTCATATCAACTGTGGGCACACGGGGTGAGGAGTGGGAATTTTGGAGCACATTGTGACAGCAGTAGCTGTGAAAGCAGACGTGAAGCTGCAGCCCACTAGTTGCTAGCCACTAATCTGGAGCATGTGGTGAGGGGCACCCACCCCCCTACCAATAAATCCAGGGTGGCTCCCTCTACTGTCCACCCCTTGTCCCAGTCCTGGTGCCATCAACAGGGCATGCAATGAGAAATTAAAATTTGTAAGCTCACCTTGACCTTCCCCTTTATAACTCTAAAAAGGCATTGTGGGAAAGCTTGGACAGACTTTTGTCATTGAGGTATCTGCCCCAACTTTTAGGTAGAAGGAGGGTCCTAAAAATGACTAGTATAGGGATGCCAAGAATAAGACTAATTAAATCCTGTATCACAAATGTATGCTTACTAGTTATGTGTGGGCAATATTGCTCAATACGCTGGTGCCAATCAACGGCCAAAGGACCATATGCCACCCTTTGGTACTTGTTGTATGGTCTCTGGACCACAGAAACCTGCAGTGAGAGTGGGTTTGTAAAAGGGTGATAGCATTGTCTGTAAAGTTTCTCATTTATCCATGTAATGTTATATCTATTAGTAGTTAGTCACATTCAACTGGACATGTTCTGAGGTTGAAGACATTTTGTAATTTATTTAAGCCATTTCTTCAGTTCCAATGTGTGTCAGGAAGATACTCCAGCATTTATGTCCACACCAACACCTTGCTCCAGTCAGTACTGAAAGGCAGATGTCATTGTCCAAGAACAGGGTGGGAGGTGCGAAAACTGTGGAACCACCCTACTCTAGTTAGATAATCCCATCCTTACAAGCTTGGGCATTGTATGGGCCAGCTGCTGGTGTCCCAACAACCAATAACATCATAGGTTGAAAAGAAGGATGTCTGGAGCCTGAAGGTGTCCTTGTTTTCCCCTCTCCCACCCCTCTCCATCAGCACTGAGGTCACATTAGCTGAATGAGGGAAAGAAACTGAGGCATAAGAGAAAGCTGAATACTAGTCAGTACCAGTGTGCCTTGACAAAAAAAAGGTTGAGAAACACTGCCTTAAATAATGTTCTCAATCTTGCTCTGTCATCTGCATCGTATCTATAATTTCCAACCAAACCTGAAGCATGTTCACGATCCCTGACCATCATTTTCATACAGCAGTGGTCTCCAAACTGTGGCCCTTTCCTTGCCATTATCGAGTCCTTGGGACTATATTTCTCCCACTGTCACAAGTCACTATTACTTACACTGACATCAACGATGGGGCAGTCTTTCTCTCACTGTCACAAACGATGAAGTATAATTCCTTCCATTGATACCAACAATGGTTCCCCCACTCATACGAGGCACTGTTCCTCAAGCTGACACCAGTGATTTGGACTCTCCCTCTCACAGACACCAGCAATGAGGCCTGATTCCTACCATTGATGCCAGTGATGGAGCACTATTCTTCCCACTAATACCATTGGTTATATCCACTGACATCAGGCCATTTTTGGACTCTCCCTCTCACAGACACCAGCAATTAGGCCCGATTCCTCCCATTGATGCCAGTGATGGAGCACTATTCTTCCCACTAATACCATTGGTTATATCCACTGACATCAGGCCATTTTCTACTTCCACTGAGCAAAGTCTGCCCACCTTAAAGTCTGATGGACAGAAAACTGGCCTTTTAATGGTTGAACTGGATGGACTTTTGTCTTTTTTCAGCCAGACTAACTATCTAACTAAAATATTTTGTTTAGAAAGATTGGAGACCTCTGTCCTACAGCATGTCTTTAGTCTCTGACAGTTCTTGCTAGTATTACATACAGTGAACATTATGTATTGTCCGTTGGTTATGTCAGGGGTTGTAGTTGAGGCCCCTTATACAAGTAGTAGGTAGTCTGAAAAGTCCACAGCCCGACACAAAACATGACATGAAACTTTATCACTGCACTAAACCATTCTTCTAGATGTGAAGTGCTGATAATGGTGCATACACACTATACGGTTTTCATGCACTCTATGCAAACAGTTGGCACTCCCCAAAGTAAAGTTGAAAATGGAGAAAATGGAAGAAGGCTTGAAGTGTTAGTGGGCAAAGTGATAGTAACAGTCTTCTGGGATTCCGAGGGTGAGCAGCTGCAATGTGGAAGACTGTTGCCATCACTTTGCCTCCTGATGGAACACTTTGAACCTTCTTCTTCCACTTCCATTTTCAACTTGACTACAGGGGTTGCCAACTGTTTGAAAACCGTATGAAAACTGTATAGTGAGCATGTGTAATTTTCAGCACTGAACATCAGCAAGAGTAGCTTGGTGCAGTGATAAAGTTTCATATCTATGTGGTCACTTCTTCCTTTTCTGGCTGTGAACTTTTCAGACTACCCTTGTACCTCATAAGTGACCAACTACAGCCCCAACAGCTCAAGCTTCCCTGTAGTGCTAAGTGGATAACAGTGCTTTTCTTAGAGGGGATAATTAGGTCTGCTCCATGCTTTGCCTGTCCAAAAAAGGGATTTTAATTTTGCAATTACATTGACACCATGGGGAACATTTCTCAAGCAACTTAGAGATATATAGAATATTACCAGCACAGTTCTTGAAAGAGATATTTGTGTTTATTCAGATATCATCATCATTTTGGATCTCGCAGGGACTTTATCTTAAAGCAAATTGTTGGGTTTTTCGTGTGTGTTCTAAAGAATCAGTATATCAGTATGGCTGTCACACCACTTCCTCAAACTCAATCTTTCCAAAACTGAGCTGATAATGTTAGGCAGATAACACTCAGTTTTTGAGTCTCGCTAGCTCTAAACAGCATCATTTTTGGACATAGCAAAAGATCTAAAGTAATTTTGTCCTTGTTTAACATTGTGCTTTATTTATCTATTTCACTCATTTATATTGTGCTGACACTGTTTCTGCTGCGTTTTACAAGAAGACTGAACTAGTCACGGTAGTCCCCATCCCCGAAGGAATTTACAACCTAATGTCCCTACAAAGATTCGATGATGAGCACATCAAAAAAAGGCTTGTGGACAATAAAATACTAATTTTACTTTATTTACCAGGAGGTAAAACCATAGATACCACTGCCGCATATCAATTGCTCATGATCTTAATCACAGCAGTCTGTGATAGATATATGTCATTTTACCTACCTGGATATAAAAAAGATTTGGCCTTTTCCCATCCAAAAGTCCCACTGAAGTGTTGACCATTGGATCTTGTAGGGCATTATTTATACACAGATGCTAATAGCAATTTAAAAAGTCACACATGTGGGAAAGTAACCTTTAATTGCCATTTTAACTTGTGTGCGTTACCCTGTGTGTCTGTTCCAGAGTATGTAAACTTTAGATAAGGGCCATTTGGGTGATTTCTGTTATCAATATACTTTAAAAAGGAGCCAAACAACTATGTGATAATAATTGGCTTCATATGAACATTATCCTTAACTAAAAGGCATGATCAGTCATATTTTCAATATACCGGTAAATGCCACAACTTTCTGCCAGGGTATGTAAACGTTAGAGCAAAACTGTATGTGTTTCGGACCTTTTCTCAGAACTTACATATACCCACTGAAGTCATTTGATTCCGTGGCAAAGTATCAGCAGAGCTTTGCCACAACCTGTGGATTCCCACTTATTATAATAGTATAATAGGTTTGCCAAAGGAGCCAAAAGACTAATCTTGAGATTATTGAGAGTGGGCAAATAAAGCTATCGTATAAAATTGGACACACTTTAACCCACCTACTCTATGACTGTTTCTACCACTTACATTCTGAATAGAGTGGATACAAACCTCACATAACAAGGAAACACAAAAAGATTCTTTGCAACTTTGAAGAGTTTCATAAACACAATAAACCTATCTTGGGGGCATGGCCAGGCTTCAGATGTGAGCGGATTCTGACTCTTCTGCTCCCTTTGACAATCAGGTTATTATCTGCTTTGGAGACTACCCATGGAGGCAACATGCACCTCAACCAGTTCCTGACCTTCTGGTTCATCGCCCAGAGTTACCCTGCATCGGCAACAGATCACCCAAACTATCACCAAGAGGAATAAAGACAACGGTGTGGTGCTGGATAAAGCTTTCCAAGATGGCGCCAGTCTGCTCCCTCCATACTCTTTAAAAGACGAGGGCAAAGAAGCACTAGCTAAGCTGGTGTGGTTTGCCCAGACACTGGTCAGAGAAGCCCCAGAACAGCATGGCTCTACGCCTGAAGCTGCTGAGGGAACTGATGAGGTACACCTGGACCCTGGAACTTACATTAATGAGGTATGGGAAAAGATGGGGTGTTGTGAATGGGAGCAGTCAGCCCCAATAGGAAGGGAGGTGGAGGGGGACCAGGCAGCAATAACCCCACACTAGTAGACTGCACTGTCCACAGATCCACTTTAAAACCTATCCCACCATTAGCTAATTACGCAGACTTTTTCATTTGACTACTTTTTACTTAAAAAGTATATTTGACAAGGACCCCCAATTCTATAACAACCGTTTTCCATTTACTAAATGTTTCTTGTGGAGGAACATGAGGAAAGACATGAGAGCCAATCCATCGCCATCTTCCTTAAACTCTAGTACCAGATGGTAGAATGGAAACCCCTGAATCCACAAAAAACCCTCAACGACATAACCCCAATTCTGATATACTGGTACCTGCTTCAGTTTAATATTTTTTTTTACATTACAGTCACTAATTGCTGCAGGCCGATATCTACAAATGTTTCTAATTTTTTTTTTTGCACTCATTATTATCTACTGTTTGCAATATTGACACTGGCTCGATAAAAATGTTTTTTGATAAAATTAAGTTATGCTTTGACCACTGTAGGAGGTACCCATAATAACCACTCAAAATTCCTCCATTCCCATACTTTGCTGTCAAAATAAAGGGGTGGATTGATTGTTTACTATATAAGTAACTGACTGTCTGAAAATGTTCTTTCCTTGTACATTTTGACACAGGAAGTCTTATATACAGATCCCATTGCTGAAAAGGCCACCAGTTGCGTAGTGTGCTACAGGCGTCAAGACCAACCAAGTAGATGGCCAAATTTCAGTCACTTTCAGTCTGATTAATAGACCAAAATGACTCTCTTCACAGAGAAACTGTCTTCAAAGTAACCAACTTGAAACTCCAAGTACTGAAAGCATGCAGAACAAAGATTTCAGTGAACAATACATGAATTCATGCAGAGCATCATGGGATGCCCTCTCATCTCTAGTAAAGATCAATGAGGACATGTAAAAGAGCATTGATCAAACATCTGCTATCTTTGCCCAAGCAGGAAAATATTGATATTCTATATGTTGAACAAACCACACTATATATAATGACTTCATTGTACACAGTACACATCCAGGAGAACACTAAGCACATTACTAGTATTAAAAGTGTCTCATCTTATTAAAAAGAGAGATGCCATTTTAAAAAGAACCAGTAAGGGATGGGAATTAGTAGTGATCTTCATTTCTAAGTAGCTAAAACAGTGCAGCCTTTCCTCTTAGGAATAGCTATGTGTGCTTTTATTTACTGGTATTTTCTTTCTGTAAGAGCAGAAATGTTAACTCTTTGTCAGGGCTGTAAAGGCCAACCGGAA
Source organism: Staurois parvus (assembly GCF_062004578.1). Lineage (NCBI taxonomy): Eukaryota > Metazoa > Chordata > Amphibia > Anura > Ranidae > Staurois > Staurois parvus. Next base: position 5,745,647 of record NW_028318374.1, on the reverse strand, counting down.
AGCTCACCAGTCTCCTGTCTAAACTTAGGGCTGATCACTGACACACTGGACTGCTGAACCTGCAGTGACAGATCAAGGCAGTGCTGGTAAGAGTAGGTAAGTATAGGTTCTTTGTGGGGATTGCTAGTCCAAACAAGGCACTCGTTCGTTTTAAAGAGTAGTTCCAGGAATTAGTCATTTTGGCAGTCGGTGTTGTTCAACAAGCACTGCAACTGTCCTGAAGTCCATTCAAAAACTGAAGACCTAAGCAGGTTGGTGTTCTTTGTATGAATATTATAACTTACCATTAAATTGTATCTTTAGATCTCCATATTTGACATACTGTCTGCAAAACATTCCCCTTCAAGTCACCACACTCTTTAACAACCCAGCATTTCTGCCAGATTTATCTCAACAGGGGCGGACTGACCATTCAAGCACTCGGGCTCGGATTCAGTAGGGAGCTCCATGAAATGCCCCTGGTACCTTTTATAGGCTTTTTTGGGTGTGCTTTGAGTGTGGGCAAGGACACAGGGGCCCCATGATCCCCTATTGCCCTGGGGCCCCATGAGTTGTCAGTCTGCCCCTGCTCCTCAATGATTTACATGGTGGGCAAACAATGGTCTGTACCAGATAGGATACCTTTTAGACCATAAAGGGTTTAGGCCACAGGAATACTTCCTTCAAACACTTAGGATGCCCCCAGGGCCAGATTAAGAGCATCATGGACCTGGCGCTGAGGATCTTGGTGAGCCTTGAGGGCTGTGCATTGGCATGCGCCCTGAAGTGAAAGGGAGGCCCAACGCTGTGGTAACCCCAGGCATCTGTAAGAGCCCTGTATCGACTTGCATGGTGCATCCTAAGGTGAGGTGGAAGGGTGCAGCTGCACAGGCCTAATGCAACAGAAACTGAATACCAGGCTTCTGTTAGAGTTGCCTGCCTGGCACTCGCTATTAATTCCACCAGCCAGGCCAGGTGGTACGTGTGTAATACAGGGACAGCTGGAGGTCTCTCTCCGACAGCCCATTGCTTTCCATGCTTGGCCTGTTCTTTTTGAACAGATGGGCCTATATTAGGGTAGGGACTGCAGCTACAATAGCCCCTACATTAATCTGACCCTGACTGCCCCCCTTGGAAAGATTCCATCTGCATCAAATACTTCATTTTATGCATTATCTTAAGCAATATACAGAAGATATTACTACAAGAACCCTCTTTGAAAAACAAATGCATGCAGGATATAAGCCCAAAGTGGAGTATCTTGGTGCTATATCAACTTTTATCCACATAGCCCATCATGCTACCCCACCAGTAGGGGTGGAAAGCAAACTTGGGTACAGAGATAGCTGAGGAAGTGTTGGTCCTGATGGACAGCCTAGATACATAAACACCTCAACACTAATTTCATAGAGCAAATTACAAGGTCTTATCCTGTTGGTATCTAGTGCCATCAAGGATCTTCCCAGATGCATTCCCTCTCTGCTTAAGTCGTTGTAGACAGGAAGGTACTGTGTACCATATCTGGCAGACTTGTCAATAGATTTTTGACTGGATTATTTACTTTAATCTATTCACTAACCAATATAAATGTACCATAAATGTCACAACAGTGTTCTTAGAATTATTTGACCATGGACATTCCTAGACATACGCAGTCTCTCTTATTCTACATCTTTTTGGCAGGATAAATGTCCATTGCAAAAACATGGAAAATTCCTGTGGTAAATATAGCTGCAAAAAAATGAAAATCAAATAAGAATAAGTAATAAGAAAAGGTTGGCTAAAAAATAAAATATTGAAAAAAATGTGGATCTCTAGATATGACCTTTCTTTTAGCTTTGTACAGAGTTAGTCAGAGGTAAACCCTCTTTCACGTTTTTATTGCTTTCTGAGTCCTTCGGAGATTTACCACTCTATTTGTGCTGGTGACCATGGTCACCGAGAAAGAAAGTGAGGGAAAATCCCAAATATTGACCCCCAGAACAAGAGGTAAGGGGTGTAGGGACACCTTTTTCCGGCAATAGCTGTCTAAGAGGGTAATTCCCTCCACTTTGGGAGGGCTGCTCTAACGTCTTGTGTCTCTGAACAGCAAGTAAAGAAAATATTCTCCCAATGGTACAAAGACAACAAAATAATAATTTGGCAGGGATTTTAACCCTCCCATACTCTACCCAAATGTTTTGGCTATAAATAAGCTTTAAACCCTTATGCAAAAAGTTCCCTCGGGAATCGCCAATAAAATAAACTTGATTACCCTTTTTTTTTTTTACTAACAGTGCCTAAGTCATCTACCTTCCTGTTTGAGTGTGCCCCTGTGTACAGGATTAACTAGTTATGCAAAGCTTTCCCCTAGAACTACAATTTCCATGATGTACTCTAACATCAATATATTAAATGCGTCACAAATTAGGATTTCCAGCTCTTGCCAATTTAACCGTTTTGATTGTTTTGAGAAGTACCTACTAAGTGCCCACTGTTGGAAGCAGCCACAGGATTGTAGTAAGGCATAGGTAGCTCATGATCCTCGCTACAAGATCTGCTGTCACTCATTGAGGAAGATTCCTAACATGATTACCTCTACTGATGCTGGATGTGTCAGCATGCTGTGTGATGTCTTGTGGTCAAGTGTGTCTCGCCTACAGTCAAGCATGGTGGTGGGAGTGTCATGGTCTGGGGCTGCATGAGTGCTGCCGGCACTGGGGAGCTACAGTTCATTGAGGGAACCATGAATTTCAACATGTACTGTGACATACTGAAGCAGAGCATGATCCACTCCCTTTGGAGACTGGGCCGCAGGGCAGTATTCCTACATGATAACCATCCCAAACACACCTCCAAGATGACCACTTGCTAAAGAAGCTGAGGGTAAGGTGATGAACTGGCCAAGCATGTCTCCAGACCTAAACCCTGTCAAGCATCTGTGAGGCATCCTCAAATGGAAGGTGGAGGAGTGCAAGGTCTCTAACATCCACCAGCTCCGTGATGTTGTCTTGGAGGAGTGGAAGAGGACTCCAGTGGCAACCTGTGAAGCTCTGGTGAACTCCATGCCCAAGATGGTTAAGGCAGTGCTGGAAAATACTGGTGGCCAAACAAAATATTGACACTTTGGGCCCAATTTGGACATTTTCACTTAGGGGTGGACTCACTTTTGTTGCCAGCGGTTTAGACATTAATGGCTGTGTGTTGAATTATTTTGAGGGGACAGCAAATTTACACTGTTATACAAGCTGTACCCTCACTACGTCACATTGTAGCAAAGTATAATTTCTTCAGTGTTGTCACATGAAAAGATAAAATTAAATATTTACAAAAATGTGAGGGGTGGACTCACTACTGTGAGATACTGTGTGTATATATATATATATATATATATATATATATATACACCAGTGTTTCTCAACTCCAGTCCTCATGGACCCCCAACAGGTCATGTTTTCAGGATTTCCATTATTTTGTACAGGTGATTTGATCAGTTTCACTGCCTTAGTAATTACCACAGCTGTTTCATCTGAGGGAAATCCTGAAAACATGACCTGTTGGGGGTCCATGAGGACTGGAGTTGAGAAACACTGATATATACGTACCAGGGGTTGGACAAAATTATGGAATGACAGTTAAAAGAACAAAATTTTTACGTAATATGGTGTTGGACTGCTTTGGCATCCAAGATGGCCTGAATTTTCCAGGGAATTAATAATATGTACTTCTTGGATGGTGGATAATGGGATCTGATATCACTCTTAATGCAAAATTGTTTCAGTTTTCAGTTTTCCAGAGGCAGAAAATGAGCCCGAACCTTGTTCTCCAAAATTGACCATAGGGGCTCTATGATATTGAGGTCCAGCAACTGTGGCACCCAGAGTAAGGTGCAAACCTTTGTCTGCATGCTTGTCAAACCATGATTTGACAGCACCAGCTGTGTGAATTGGAGCATTATCGCCTTGGTCTTCGGGAAACAATGTCTGCACCATGGGGTTGCACATGGTCGGCTAAAATTTGTACATAGTCGCTGGCAGTGACTCTACCTTTGGTGATGATGGAACCTGCAGAATACCAAAATATGGTTGTCCTCCACACGGTTTTTGTGGACATGGGCTTTGTAAGACTGAGATTGACCTCTGCAGTCACTTTTGCAGCAGTTGTTTTCCTATTTCGGGTCACAATCCTGCTCAATGTCCTTTTGTCTCTTTCGATCAGTTGACCATGTCAACCGCGCTTATACTTATCAGGCCCCATTTTCCCAGAAACTGTATATGCCGTCATGACCTTTGATCCTGTACCATGTGACATGGCAAATAAATTAGTAACTTCATTCAAAGAGGCACCAGCTAAGCAGCAACAACAATTTGCCCTCTGTTAAGCTCAGTAAGCTCTGACATGACTCCTTATTATTAGCAGCGCACGCAGTGAATGACGAAAGTGAGGCTTCCCATCTGTTAGCTAGGTGTCTCATCACACAGCAGAAGCAAAAGAATGTTACATCACTTCCGCTTTCTACGCAAAGCATGTTGTCACTTTCACACCTGCCAATCATGTAGTGTTTCCATGTCCAACCCCTGTATATGTACTATATATATATATATATATATATTCATTATATTTTTTTTCTTTCTTTTTTCTTAAAAAGAAAAATTGGGTCCATATCATTAGAAAGGCTGAGAAAAGGCAATTACCACGCATGAAACAAGGACTAGTCAGTAGGAATCCAAGGCTGGAATTTTAATTACCGCTAGTTGAGTGTTGAGGGTTACGATTCCTCATCTAGTTCTCAATAAACTGTCTCGCAATGCACATCCTAATTTAATGGAGCTGAAATTCTCTGCATTTTCCGTCTGTTTCATTTTCAGCATTAGGAGGAATATAAAAAAAAAGGAAGGAATAACCTTGCATTTTCAGAAAATCTTAGGGGAATAACGTCAAAACAATCCAGCTCATCAGGGATCTTGAAGTTCCTGATAATTCATCACTGAGATTCTTCCATCTGATTGTGAAGTAGCTATTGTAGGCTGTTGTGTCTGTCTCATGAAACGTCTTTTTATTCTGAGTGAATTTGTTACACAAATGTCAAGTTCTCTTGGCTGCTGCAATATGCTGAAATAGAGCTCCTACCCTCCTCTTCTGGCACTGCTACCTTGAAGCCTTTATATTTAAAGAGAACTGGTCATGGCTAGGCTTAGCCACAAAATGCCATTGCGATTTTGGAAAAAATGCTAAAATCCTGATTGTGAACCCATTTTTATACTGTCTACATATATCAAAAAGACTAAAAAGAAGATCTAAAGAGAAACAAAAGTAGAAAAAAAGGTTAGGTCTCAAGTGCCATGTCACGCTAGCAATTCCCATACTTGTGAACTTGCTGGCTTTCACCCAGAGATACCAGATTGTCACTTAGGCTACAAACTCTCCAAAGGAAGAAGGAGAACCGCTCACCATATAAAAGCCTTGGAACAGTTTATTGACTCTTCCAACATAAAATCTTTCAGATGTATATACCACCAACGCGTTTCAGTTTGTACATTGGATGGAATAGTCTGCATTGGAAGACTCAGTATACTGTTCCAACTTTTTTTTATATGGTGAGTGGTCCCCCTTTTTTCCTTTGGAGCCTTGCGTAGACTTTGATAGCGGCTGATGACTAACCAAACCAACCCCTGTTGTTGGTGGTAGACTGGGGATTTTGTACCTGAGCTGAAAATGTACCCTTTCTTCTCCAGCCACCAAGCTCTGTTATTCGGCTGCATGTGCTACTATTAACTTCACTCCCTGTCCCATTCCCATTTTTAGACCCACTGATTTAATAAAGTTTCTGGTGATCCTGTCCCTTGTGGGAATTGGCCAGTGACAGGATCACTAGAAAAAGCAGGAGGACACAAACCTGGAAGCAAAAGTAAAAATTTAACAGAGAAATCTCTGCACCCCTCCCGTTGGACTGGGCTGTGCTGTGCTGCAGAGCTGTGCAAATCTCAGATCTGGGTGGACAAAACAGCAAATCCTTTGACAGGTCTCGTATACATTATTAGCTGTTTTCTTTGAGTTCAGCTTATAATACACAAATATCTGAGCAACAGTTTTTTATGTCAGTTCCGTTGTAATGCGTCCTGTGCTGTAGACGTCTGGGAGATGGCCTGTCATTCACTCAGCATGTGTAAGGAAAGTAATAACTACAGCACTAATGAACGTTCCAGGATTGATTGATGAATGAGAAGTGAGACAGAGGCAATTAAAAACCCAGGTTTAAACACTGTTTACAGATCAATAGCGGTTAGGGGGCTGGCGCTTAAGGATCTTCTACCCTAACAAGCAGATGTTTCAGACACAGATGAAGACGCTGGTCTTGAGTCCCTGGCTGAATCATTTAAAACATTTTATTACATATGGCAGCCTTGGTGCACGCAGACCCAATTACCCAGAAAGAAGGCTTCTAATGCCGTCTTAATGTAGCGTTGCAATATTAGTGGCATCATGTGGTGGTTAATCTGTATCTACCTCGGCCTGGCAGCTAATTTAAGGAAGAACTCTGGTCATAGGAAAAGCTCACTTCAGTTGTAGGCATTGGACAAGGCTGCCTGCTCAGGTCTACTGTTTTTACATCTAAGAAGAACTCTGGCTGTGTGAACTACCCATCTATTTAAAACGTCCTTGTTGGCAGTAACCTGGAGTCCTGAGAACATCAAAAGCTAGATCTTAACAATGTGCAGGTTAGATATTCTCAGTACAACCCATCAAAGGCTGAATGAGTAGATTCTGGTGCTATTGTCTTTTGGTGCAGGAAGATTGGTCTTTGGCACACAGAACAAGGGGGCAAAGTTCCACTGATCACCAGCACAAGGGGGCAAAGTTCCACTGATCACCAGCACAGGGGGGCAAAGTTCCACTGACCATCAGCACAAGGGGCAAAGTTCCACTGACCATCAGCACAAGGGAACAAAGTTCCGCTGATCACCAGCACAAGGGGGCAAAGTTCCACTGACCACCAGCACAAGGGGGGACAGTTCCACTGATCACCAGAACAAGGGGGCAAAGTTCCACTGACCACCAGCACAAGGGGGCAAAGTTCCACTGACCACCAGCACAAAAGGGGACAGTTCCACTGATCACCAGAACAAGGGGACAAAGTTCTATTGACCACCAGCACAGGGGGGCAAAGTTCTACTAACTACCAGCACAAGGGGGAAAAGTTCCACTGACCACAAGCACAAGGGGGCAATGTTCCACTGACCACCAGCACAAGGGGGCAAAGATCCACTGACCACCAGCACAAGGGGGGGGGGGAAGTTCCACTGTCCACCAGCACAAGGGGGCAAAGTTCCCCTGACCACCAGCACAAGGGGGCAAAGTTCCACTGACCACCAGCACAAGGGGACAAAGTTCCACTGACCACCAGCACAAGGGGGGCAAAGTTCCACTGACCACCAGCACAAGGAGGCAAAGTTCCACTGACAACCAGCACAAGGAGGCAAAGTTCCACTGATCACCAGCACAAGGAGGCAAAGTTCCGCTGACCACCAGCACAAGGAGGCAAAGTTCCACTGACCACCAGCACAAGGAGGCAAAGTTCCACTGACCACCAGCACAAGGGGGCAAATTTCCACTGACCACCAGCACAAGGAGGCAAAGTTCCGCTGACCACCAGCACAAGGCGAGCAAAGTTCTGCTGATCACCAGCACAAGGAGGCAAAGTTCCACTGACCACCAGCACAAGGAGGCAAAGTTCCACTGACCACCAGCACAAGGGGGCAAAGTTCCACTGTCTACCAGCACAAGCTAAAATCTTGTGTTAATAAAAAGAAATGTAATAAACCTCATAGCCAATCCAATATATATCCTTAGCAGCGCATTGACCGGCCATGCGAAAGCTCAGACAAGTCGCGGCTAATGAGTCGCAGCTTGTGATGTCATCGCCTGGCGCTGCTATTCCTTTCTGAGCATGCGCATGGCCCCTATGTGCACTGGTATCCAACACTTGACTGCTGGGGCGATGCTGGGGTGACTTGGCTCACGTGCCGACAAAGAGGGCTATGTGTGCCCGCTGCGGCATGTGTGCCATAGGTTCACCACCACTGCCCTAAGGTAACTAGATTTCCCCAAACCAACAATATTTGGTCAGTATGCTAACAACTGGAAATTGCAGATGGATTTATAAAAAAATAGCATTTGTGTTGAATATAGTGTATGTCAGGGCAAAAAAATTAGGTAGGAGTGCTAAGAATGCTGATTTGGGAAGAGGATTTGTGCTAGGAGAGAGGATTCAGGGGGGTTGTGCTATAAAAGTAATATGGTGGGAGGGAGGGTATTTGTGCTAGGAGGGGATTTTTTTTTGGGGGGGGGGTATTTGTGCTAGTAGGGATGCGTGGGGGGTATTTGTGCTAGGACTGAGGGAAATTTGTGGCGGGACTTGTGCTAAGGTAGGGGATTGGGGGAGGGTAATTTGAGCTGAAAGGAGGGAGGGGGTTGGCAGGGGGATTGGTGCTGGGGGCATATGGGGAGAGAGATGATTTGAGCTGGGGAGGGGATGGGAGGCAAAGATTTGAGCTGGGAGGGGGGATTTATGCTTAGGGGGTAAGCATGCAGATAAGTGCTTTGATTTTTTTTTGTGGGGAGAAGGGATCTTCACTGACACATAATGCTCATACACCTTAATGGGGAGGGGGGTGCAATTTGGCACGTTCACCCTGGGCGCTAGGTGACTTCGCCCTGGCACTGTATTTAGTGCTTCAATGTCTGCAACCGCAATACTCATCTCTACTCAGATCAGAAAAACAAGATCTCATAGTGCTTACTGACATGTTTTATTAGCAATCAATAAAGCAATTAGAGCCATTCACACTGTGAAGCCGAAAATCATGCCTGTTCTCATGAATGACCAATTACCCCTTTCCCAGACAGAGCCACTGACATATTCCTAGCCTCAGCCACAGGCTTGGCTACTAACTCTATAGGAAGAAGGGGAGACTTGCTCCAAGATTATTGGTGACATAAAACATTTACTTAACCACTTGGCTATCGGGCACTTATAACCCCTTCCAAATTTTAGCTTTCAGTGCTTTCGCACTTTGAATGACAAGTCATGCAACACTGTACCCAAACAAAATTTTTATCATTTTTTTGAGAGATATAGAGCTTTCGTTTGGTGGTATTTAATCACCACTGAGATTTTAATTTTTTTGCTAAACAAACTAAAACAGGTTGAACATTTTAGTTTCTGTTATAAAATTTGTAAATAAGTAATTTTTCTCCTTCACTGATGTGCGGTAATGAGGCTGCAGTGATGGGCACTGTTAGGCTGCACTGATGGGCACTGATAGGTGGCACTGATGAGAAGGCACTGATAGGCATTCACAGACATCACTTGTGGGCATTGACAGGCATCACTGATGGGCACTGAAAGGCAGCACTCATGGCAGTGATAGGCGGCACTGACTGGAACTGTTAGGCGGCACTGATGGGCACTGATTGGAGGCACTGATTGGCAACGCTGACTGGTACTGATAGGCGGCACTAACTAGCACGGATATTTGGCACTGAAAGGCAGCTCTGATGGGCACTGATATGTAGCATTGATGTGCACTGGTAGGCACTGATATGTGGCATTGATGGGCACTGGTATGTGGCATTGATGGGCAATTACAGGTGGCAGTGATGGGCACTGACAGGTGGCACTGATGGGACTACACTGATCATCAGGGCACTGATCATCAATGTCCTGATGATAAGTGTACATGTCCCCTCTGAGGAATGCGGATTATCAGCTCTGAGCTCCTCACATGCCGATAACCGACATTTCCTATTTACATGTGATCAGCTGTGTTTGGACACAGCTGATCACATGACAGAAATGACATCATTGGCTCTTTACTCTGATTGGTGATCCACTGTGTTCCACGGACACAGCGCCCAGAAAGAGACATCATATGACGTCTTCCCAGAACGAGAGAACAGTCACCTGCCCGTCATTTCCTTAAATGGCGGGCGGAAGGTGGTTAAAGACAGTGACAACTTTGGTTGGAAAAACATTATATTTTTTGTAATACAGTATTCATATATTTTGTACAACAACTATTTTGCTTGAGGTGATTGTAGCCGTATTAGTGCATTTGTGACAGAAACAACTGAGTACTGTCCGTGATACTTTTTTTATTTGCACTGACATACAATTTTGAGGACAAGCTTTCGGGGTATGTCTTCAAGGTCCAGGCAGAAGAAGGGGACATACCCCGAAAGCTTGTCCTCAAAATTGTATGTCAGTGCAAATAACAAAAGTATCACGGACAGTACTCAATTGTTTCTGTACAACAACTACAAAAGTATTCAGTAGAGATATATTCTTCAAACAGTAGATGGCAGTGTTTATAAGTTTGCAGCTACATCTATGGTATAGTCTATGTCTTTTCTCTGCATAAAAGTTTCCTGTTTCCTTGTTGCAGTGAAGCAGTAAAGCACATGTGGACTGTGCACTTTATGTTCTGTAGGGCTAAATACAGAATTTATAAAAATATTCAAGTATATATTTTAACTATTGCAATATTTCTCAAAGTCCTTTTTTTCCAAAAGGTTTTTTGGGGAACTTAATGGCCATAGTACTGGGGAAACACAGATGCTCTCTCTTTCCTGTACAGAGTCCCAGTTTTCCTGCAAGGCATCCCAAAGGAGAATACTCAGCTCCCCCACAGGGGAAAGAAAAGCTCTTGGCTACTCTCATAGTTCAAATTGACAGGTTGAGCTCACCAGAAATTATATTCCACCTACTGGGTTCACTTCATTGGTTCGCCTTCAAATCCATAAATGTGCAGGTGGGAGGGTTCCACCACCACTGCAATATAATGAATCTAGTACACAGCCTTTAAATTCCAGATCTACTTTGTGACCACCAATACATTAAGTCCCATGTTTGCCAATGGGACCACTCTTCAGTGAATACCACTACTATTCACTCCCTACGCTCACCTTAACACATAGACCTAATACAGGTCAACATGAGCCCTCCCCTTAAGGGGCTTAATTGGCCACTCCAGGTATCCAGGTACTTCCCCCGGATTTTTCCTCCAATATTGACAAGCATGTAAAATCCCAGTAGGCATTCCACTTCAATACTACTACGTATAGTGTTTTACTGCTTTGAAATACCGTTAATTATTTAGAAATAAAACTCACTAAAATACACTCACAACGTTAGTACACTAATCAGGGCTGCTGTTAGAAACCATGGGGCCCCATACAGCCAACCTGAAAAGGCCTCTCCTAAAAAAAAAAAAACACAGCTTACTATGCTTCAGTTATGAGTCACATTTACCAGCCCTTCCTTTTCTGAATGAAAACAATAAGTGATTGGTACCAATCACTTATTGTGTTCATTCAGAAAAGGAAGGGGCTGGTAAATGTGACATATTTACAGGAGCCTTCCCCAACTCTCCATCCTAAAGGATCCTATTGTGCTCTTGCAGCTGCTAGTGGGAAGGAGAGGAGGGAAGCCGGCAGTACTGCGGGAGAAACGTATGATGTTCAGGGAGGGTGATAGGTGCACCAGGGAGGCAATTACTGGAACTGATCCCCTGTATAGCTGCAGCTGCATCAGCTGAAAGCCAGCAAGAGGGAGAGGAGAAGAAGCCAGCTTTCAGCTGCTGCAGAGGGAGCCTTACGGGGGATCGGTTCCAGTAATTGCTACCCCGTCATACTGATCACCCTCCCTGCCCACATCCGATTCACCCAGCTGCATGGGTGCCTCTGCTGGCCTGGGCCCCGTACAGGAGGACTGGGGATACCCCCTTATCCACAGCCCTGATACTAATTCTCAGTACTGCACCACCTTAAAAACGGATTATTAAATGTGTAGGTACATGTTCCCTTATGGGTTAGTCTGTAGCATCACCAGTCAACTGTATCTAGGTAGCTCCTTGCAGGTGATGTAATGATGTCTCTAAGCTCTGCCCTGATGCGTTTCGTCACTTCCTGTGACTTTTTCTGAGAGAAACCTTACACATTGTGGGTTGCGTAGTTTTCTTAATCACGCTTTAATCCTTCCCATCTAATAGGGTTTAAGTGGCATGATCAGCTCCTAGAAACCACAGGGCTAGACCTACACTAAAGGTTTCCTAACTTCCTACCATCTCCTTGTTGTCACCCTGAAATAATAAATAGACCACAGAGCCATTAGAGAAGAAGCTCTAGTCACCTCGGCAACATGTGCGATTGCAGAGAAGTATGTGACAGGTTTCACAATGCAGAGAATAACGTGAAATAACTGACCTTACATAGCACATAACATAATAGGGTTATATTAAGTTATTTAAAGCAACAATGTTGTGTGGGAAAAAAAGATATCAGTGTTAACAACATAAAAGCCCAGAAAAAAAACACTTTCTGGTTCTTGATTAAAGCTGCTCAACAAAATACCTCTGCTGGTACTGGCTAGAGCACCCCAACTACCAGTGTACGCAGGCAAGGAGCAGGAGGGATGGTATGAGAAAAAAACAAACACAAATTCCCAGCTCACTTACCAGCTAGCCTGCAACAAACTGAATCGACCCTGTCTAACAATTCACGTTAAAAACAAGGGGTACAGTTGCACACATTTGAAAATATATATGCCCTTTATCTGTCCACTGCTATATGTGCTCCAATGTGGGAGACTGTTAAGTTATAGAGTTAGGACAGCAATACACTGAGGTGCCTTGACGTGGTCACTGTGACTTACACATACATTTGCAAATAAGTCAAGGCCTGGACTGAGCAAAGCTAAAAGGGAGGGCCAGCATGATGGGGCGTGCAGACGAGGCGGAGCGTGTATTTGGGTGGGAGTATATGCAGGAGGTAAGGGGGTGGTTACTCACCTGATTGGAGTACGCAAACTTGAGCGGTGGTCTTGCCAGGACTAGGAGGTGGGATGGGTCTTGTCGGAGGTTAGTCGGAGCTTGTGTCAGCACGGGGGTGGTTTCTCCCACCCTCCCTCCCTGGAGCTTTTCGTGTTTTGTTTTGCTGTTTTGGTTATGGTTTGTTTTATTGTGTTTGTCCTGTGGTTTGTTTTTGTGTGGGTTCCTTGAGTTTGTTTCTTGTCTGGAAAGGCATTTGTGTCCTGAGGTGTTTGTCTGTTTGTTTTGTCATGGCAGCCTGCAGGGGTCGATGGGTCTTTGAAGGCGGTGCTGGAGTGACAATTTGGTGGATTATGGGTTGGGCCCATCGTAGGTATGGGTGTTCCTTCCCAATTATAAGGTCATGTTGGTAATGTGGGAGTTCATTGGCTGTATCTGGGACTACGTAACTGTAGTATTGTCCCCAAGGCGGTGTAGTAGCGGCTGGGGGCCTTTTCATTGGGTGTCAGATACAGCCGAGTTTTGGATGTGAGTAATGGTGCCTTCGAAGACCTTCGACCCGGTTGGGATTATTCCTGTCAGTTATTATTTGAGTGTACTGTAAGAAGTGTTATGTTTGAGTTATGTTCAATAAATGGCTGCTATGGCCGGTTTTACACCGTGTGTTTATTTAGGTGGGGAAGGTTGAAGGGTGGTGGTGGTGTTATTGATTAGGGGTAAGTATTGGCCTCGATATTCTGCATGTCCATCAGTCATGTGTGATTGAATCCCTTGTTTTTAATGTGAATGTTTAAACAGGACCAATTTGGTTTGTTTCAGGCTGGCTGGTAAGTGAGCTGGGCATTTATGTTTGTTTATGATGTACATGAGCTCCTTGCTGCACAGGCTAGTTATAGGTTGGAGTGGTTGCCATTTGCTTGTATATTTGGTGAATTGGTGGGGACGCACTGGATATCTTCAGCTGCCGTTGTGCCCTTGCTGGGTGTCCCGTGTGTCCTTAAGGAGGACTGGGTTTCCTCCAGGCACACCTGCCCTTAATCTATCCACTGTTATATGTGCTCCTATTTGGGAGACTCTTACATTATAGAGTTAGGACTGCAGTGGACAGGAGCGCCTTGATGTGGCCACTGCGGCTTAAATATACTGTATATTTGCAAACATGTGTGACTGAACCCCTTGGTTTTTAATGTAAACTGTTAGACAGGGCCAATTTGGTTTGCTTCAGGGTAGCTGGTAAGTGAGCTGGGAAATTGTGTTTGTTTTTTTGATGTGCATTGCCCTTCCATGTGCTCCTTGCTGCAAAGGCTAGTTATAGGTTGGGGTAGTTGCAATGGTGTCCCTAGGCGAGTGTGGGGGGGGGGTGACACCTATCGCACGGGGTGACACGGGACCCTCTCCATGAGCTCCATGAAAAAGAAAGATTTAAAGCAAGCCGACGATCCCCGCAAAGATGGATCGGATCTGCAGATTGATCATAATGGATCAGAGTGGGGATCGTCGGCTTGCAACCTATATGGGGTTAACTGATCTAGGTAAGGCTTTGCAAGATTCGGGACTTGTCTGTAACCAGGAAATACGGCCGCAACTGCAGGAACATCCTCCATCTGACATCACTTCTGACATCACTTCTCGAGCATGGGCAGACTGGTGTTGAAAGATCAGTTAACCCCGAATAGGTTGCAAGCCGACAATCCCCGCAAGATGGATCGGATCCATCCCCCGCAGCTAATTCTTCCTGTACCACTATCCCCTCTCTCCTAGATTGTAAGTTCCAAGGAGTAGGGCCCTCGACCCCTCATGTATTGAATCGTATAGTTACTGTACTGTCTCGTGTACTGTCTCCCATTATAATGTACAGCGCTGAGCAAACTATTGGCGCTATATAAATACTGGATAATAATAATACAGGATACACACAACACAATCATGATGTCACTAATATTTCTACAAGGTTATATCTGGGTTTGCAAATGCATTTGGTGCAAAAAAAAAAATATCCTTTGTGGCTAATGAGGAATATATTTAAAGCGGAGTTCCAGCTGAAGAAACAAAAAGTCAGCAGCGACAAAAACTGTAGCTGCTGACTTTTAAAATACAGCCACTTACATGTCCCTCGGTCCAGCAATGTCCTCAGCACCACTGGTTTCACTGGCCGGCTTCTCTCCCTGGCGCCGGCAACTTCAGTGTGGGCAAGCGGCTGTGACAGCTTGTGTCTTCACAGCCGGGTGCTCACTGTGCATGCGCAAGAAGTGCTGCTCTTTGTGAATGGCCCCGTAGTTTTCTGGGACCTGGGACGTAACAGGTCCCAGAAGAATACGGGAAGGGAGGGCAACTTCCATTTTTGATCACCTAGGTGATCGCAGCAGAAGTGGGAGTGGGTACCTGTCAAATTCGGGTACTTGCTCCCCCCTGCTCCCCAAAGGTGCCAATCCTTAATGGGGAGCAGGGGACAAAGCATTAAAGTGGAACTTCCCCTTTTGGGTGGAACTTTAAATGAATGTTTGTATGCATAGAGTTTAGCTTTATGGAATATGTAGGAAACATATTTTGATCTTCCTCTGTATTTTCAGCAAAATGCTTAGGGGTTGCCATGCAATGAAAGCTTTCTCTCCGCTCCGTATGAGCTGAGCTGTCAGTTGGTGTGATCTGGTGAACCAGGTCGGTACCCAAACAGCGTTTAGTGTGTTCCCTACTGGAATTCATTATAGCTTCTCTCCCACTGTACTGAGAATAGGGGAAAGTGTTGTCTGTTCATTGCACCTTAGGCTCCATGCACACAGGCTTTTAATAACGCTGGTAACCTTAGCTGTGCAAAGTCACATTAAAAACGTGAGTTTTTCAGCATTTTTCATGTTTTTGCATTAGCGTTTAGTGGCGTTTTTTCGTGTTTGCTGTTTTTATCATTTTTAAATGGGTTTTTGTTGCTCAAAAAAAGGTCCACAAACACCAGTTTGCTGCAATTTACTACATTTTTGTCGCGTTTTTCAGCGTTAGAGTGTTTTTACAGCTAACAAAACTCTGGAAACCCACTAGTCCTGGGTTCTTATTCCAGCCAAAACAACACCCCTGTAAAAAAATGCTGATTCCAGTCTATGTGTGCATGGCCACATAGGATAACATGCTGGGGGGTTTACTGGCTGTAGAAAAAAACATCAAAAGCCAAAAACAGCCGCTGTAAAAATGTCAAGTGTGCATGAGGACTAAATGTCCAGTGAGGTAAATATGAGCAAAAGACTGCAGCTCTCCAAACAACTGCTATAGCACCATACTGGAGCTGTGAACAAGCACACTAAGATCTTATTCCTGACATTATACAAAATACATACTGTATCCCAAATTCTATATAATCTGGTTACTATGGTGACCACGTTTTCAGAGAGTAATGCTATAATATAGAATACAAAGGATAACATCATCAAATTAACAATAATGACAATTTAAGAAGAAAACCAGCTCAAAAGAAAACACGTTTACCCTATTGTCAATCATCCCCTACCATTTCTGAATCATTTCTGAAAATTACTATTATGCAGGAGCTTTCCTTGAGTCTTTGTATTAACCATGCATATTAAAGTATTTACATATTCCAAACAAGCAGTAAAACACTTTAAAATAAGTCCACATTCACCTCTGTAGTTGTAGGTACTGTGAAGAAATGTGTTTTCAAAGTCAACAGAGGCAAAGGTAGGCCCAGAGCAGACATGATAGGGTGAATAGTGGGACAACTTGGGAAGGGAAGAAAGTGAGGGTAGTTCTAAATTTTAAGTAGAGCTTACCTAATTGGAGGCAGCTGGATGCTGGGAGGGGTTCTGGAAAGGTAGGGGGGAGTGGTAAGCTGCAGGGGTCCAATCGGCGAAATTGCAGAAGAGGAGAAGCTTCCCATCCTCCCTCCCTATCATTCCTTTTCTTGCTCTTGGGTTGTCTGCTGGAGGTTGGTCTTTGGAAGAGGAAAGAATTCTGGATATAGAATGGTTTGGGACCCATCAGCGGAATGGAGACCTCGGTACATTCCTGTTAACAAGGGATTAACTCGGAATAGGTAAAAATGGAGGTCACTGCGGATAAGTAGGATTATCTCCAAGCCTGTGTGTTGCAGCTGGGGATAAGTAGGATTGCCCCCGAGCCGGAGGGTTGCAACTGGGGCCTAATTTTAAGCAAAAAGTTTTCCGCAGTAAACATAAGTTGGGTTTGTTGGCCTCAAAAGACCACTAAGCTTTTTTTCCTCTGTTTCTATTTCAGGAATGTTATGTTTTTTAATTTGAATTCATTTATTTGTTAAGAAAAAGGCTGCAATGGCCATTTTGACTCCAAACCTGGTTTGTGTTTCTTTATTGAATATTTGGGTTTGTGGAGGGGATGGTCTATCAGGCCGGGTGTCAGGTTGGAAGGCATCTATTCTGCCCTTGTCATGATATCTCAGCTGTTACTGCATGTTAACACTTTGTCCACAGTCTGGGAACAGATGTACTGTAACCGCTTCCGGACCGCCCTATAGCAGAACTACTGCTACAGGGCGGCAAGGCTGCGCAAAATCACGTACATATACGTGATTTTGTATTTCCGGGTAGGGGGTGCGCGCACGCCGCCATTGGCAGCTTCAGCTGTAGATCACCCCCGCCGGCACCCAGCAATCGCCGAGGAACACTGACAGACGAGAGGTCTGTATGTAAACAATACAGATCTCTCCCCTGTCAGCTCCTGCACACTGCTTTGCATGGCTCTGCATAGAGCCATACAAACAGGGGAGCAGTTAGACAGTCCCCCTCCCAGTGTCAGAATGCCCATCTCAGTCCCGCAGTCCCACTGTAAGTCGCTGATTACTGCCATTAGTAGTATAAACATTTGTTTTTAAATTCCAGTATTTATACCGCCATTTGTAGATGCTATAACTTTCATGTAAACCAATTAATTTACACATATTGGGATTTTTTTAACAAAGATATGTAGCAGAATACATTCTGGCTTTTTTATTTATTATGAAATTTGATTTTTTACATTTTTTTTACTGGACATGTTTTATAGCAAAAAGTAAAAAATATTGTTTGTTCTCAAAATAACCAGTCTTTTTTTGTTTACAGCGCAAAAAATAAAAAAAAGGCACAGGCAATAAAATACCAGCAAAATAAAGCGTTGAATGCTCACTCAATTGTCAGTTAACCTCCCTGGCGGTATGATTATTTCAGATTTTTGGTGCTGAAAGCGGTACCATTATTTTGCATGGAAATATGTCGTTTTTTTATTGTAGGCTGTAATTTTTAGGAATAACTCACTGAAATCTGTCCATGGTAAGCACGAGTGTAGCTCGGGGTTACCGCTTTTGGTACTGACATTTTACCCCGAGCTACACTCGGGAATACCGCTAGGGAGGTTAATGCAGCACCATATCGCAAAAAATGGCCTGGTCAGGAAGGGGGGTAAATCCTTTGGAGGGCAAGTGGTTAAAAAGAATTTCCAAGGATGGGTGTGGTGATGGGTTTGAAAAAATTAAGGTACACTAAATCAACATAAAACAAAAAAAAGTTGAAAGCCCCACCCGCCACATACACGCACATGTATATGACCATAAACATATGCGTTGGGTGGGCCTATGTACAAAGATGATGCTTCTGCTAGACATACAATAATTGTAAGGTCATTATTCATGGTCAACTGTAAATCGATGACCTATAAGGACTTTTAAAGCACCACCTATGGACAATTTTGGGTCCATAGTTTCTTCATTCAAGTCATGAATGAATTCTTCATTCATTCAAGTCATTTTTATGGCTTGACATGTTTATTTTCTATTTACTTAACTAGTAGCCAACCGCAGATAGCCGAATGACGGCTGCACTGCGGCTGGCCAGTTCTGAGTGGACGTCATATGACGTCCCCCCAGAACGCGCTCTCCTGCGCGCCCCAGGGGGCGCGCACCCGGCGATCTCCATGATCGCTGTGTCCTACGGACACAGCTGATCACGTGATGTGGTAAAAGGCCAATCACAGCGGCCTTTTACCACGTGATCAGCGGTGTCCAATGACACGCTGATCAGAGGGAAATGCAAGTGCCGGTTCTCGGCTGCACTTTCCTCACGCTGTCAGATCGTGAGGAAAGTACTGCCGAGAACCGGCAGTTGTCAGAGCGGGGATCGGCACCGATCATCAGGGCACTGATGATCAGTGCCCTGATGATCGGTGCCCAGCAGTGCCACCCGCAAGTTCCGCCCACCTGTGCCCAGCAGTGCGCCCACTAGCTCCGCCCACCTGTGCCCAGCAGATCACCCACCTGTGCCCAGCAGTGCACCCACCTGTGCCACTCTGCAGTGTCACACCTGTGCCCAGAAGTGCCACCCACCTGTGCCCACCAGTGCCACCCACCTGTGCCCACCCACCAGTGCTGCCCACCAGTGCCACCCACCAGTGCAGCCCAGCAGTGCTGCCAGTCAGTGCCACCAGTCAGTGCCCAGCGGTTGTGCCAGTCAGTGCCGCCAGTCAGTGCCCAGCAGTGATGCCAGTCAGTGCCGTCTATCAGTACCCATCATCAGTGTCACCTATCAGTGCCGCCTATCAGTGCTGCATATTAGTGCCGCCTATCCGTGACACCTCATTAGTGCTGTCTATCAGTGCCGCCTATCCGTGCCACCTCATTAGTACTGCCTATCAGTGCCCTTTAGTGCTGCCTATCAGTGCCCATCAGTGCCGCCTATCAGTGCCCATCAGTGCTGCCTCATCAATGCACATCAGTGAAGGAGAAAAATTACCTGTTTGAAAAATTTTATAATAGAAACAAAGAAACTTTTTTTTTTTCACATTTTTTGCAACTTTTTTATTTATAGCGCAAAAAGTAAAGTGCCCAGTGATGATTAAATACCACCAAAAGAAAGCTCTATTTGTGAGAAAAAAATGATCAAAATTTCATATGGGTACAATGTTGCATGACCACGCAATTGTCAATCAAAGTGCAGCAGCGCTGAAAGCTGAAAATTGGCCTGGTAAATAAGGGGGTATAAGTGCCTGGTAGGCAAGTGGTTAATGCAACCTCTACTTTTATATTTTACTGAGAAATTGGGTAATATATTGGGGTTGATTTACTAAAACTGGAGAGTTCAAAATCTATTGCAGCTGTGCATGGGAGCCAATCAGCTTCTAACTTCAGCTTGTTCAATTAAGCTTTGACAATAAAAACCTGGAAGCTGATTGGTTTCTATGCAGAGTTGCACCGAAGTTTGCACTCTCCAGTTTTAGTAAATCAACCCCATTGCGTTTGTGTGCACTAAAATTGACTTATTCTTTTACTTAAAATATAGGTCTGATAAACCTTTGTGCTAATATACATAAAAACTATATACATATCTAAAATATATACATTTTCTGAATTTTTATTAATTTTCAGGCAAATAAATGTTCATTTTACTTGTGTGCAAAACTGCTGACAGCAAATGGCTTAAAATGGTGAAAGATAAAAGACAGAGGCTCACACCTCCCAATATGTTATTGGACAATTAACATCATTCAATGGTGACTGGATTCAGGGGACTGAGCTACCTGGAATATGTTCCCAACACCCAATAGAACTGATGACGCTACCTGGATGAGTGGTGTAACATCTTCAACATTACAGAACACCAAGAAAAATGTGACTGCTACTAGTTATTCCATTCCCTGGATAAGTGAGATGCCATAGAAATGTATTTAAATCTATTTATTTAGTTCCCATTTATCCATCCATTCACTTTAACTCTTCTAAGCACATTGGGGATTATGTACTAAAACTGCATCAGATTCCGAGTGCTCCAGTTTTAGTAAATCTCTCCCTTTGGTTCAAACCCATATATCCATAGCTAACCATCTATCTATCTATCTATCTATCTATCTATCTATCTATCTATCTATCCAAAACTATCTATCCATCTAAACCCACTCACTTATAAAAACAAATGTATCATCTACAGAAACATATCTATCCAAACTATCCATTTCCCAACCATCCATCTATTTTAAACCTGTTTACACACCTTAATATAAATCCACCCATCCATTATTCGGTCTCTCCCTCTCCATTCATCCATCCATGCATGCACTTTTCCAAACCATCTATTCAAACCCATCTCTTCTTCCATTAATCTATTCTTCTATCTAAACCAATGCATTCCTCCTTCTACCCATCTATGCATGCATCTCATCTTTTAAACACATTGGTTCAGACTCATACATCAGAAGCCAACTATCTATATGTCCATCCATTCATACAATCCTATCTATCCATCTAAAGCAGTGGTTCTCAACCTTTCTAATGCCGCGACCCCTTAATACAGTTCCTCATGTTGTGGTGACCCCCAACCATAATATTATTTTCGTTGCTACTTCATAACTGTAATTTTGCAGTGGGAGGAGTAGTGCCACGTCATTGGTGTCAGTGGGAGGAATAGCGCCCCATCATTGGTGTCAGTGGGAGGAATAGTGCCCCATCATTGGTGTCAGTGGGGGGAATAGTGTCCCATCATTGGTGTCAGTGGGAGGAATAGTGTCCCATCACTGATGTCAATGGGAGGAATAGTGCCCCTTCATTGGTATCAGTAGTAGGAATAGTGCCCCATCATTGGTGTCAGTGGGAGGAATAGTGCCCCATCATAGGTGTCAGTGGGAGGAATAGTGCCCCATCATAGGTGTCAGTGGGAGGAATAGTGTCCCATCACTGATGTCAATGGGAGGAATAGTGCCCCTTCATTGGTATCAGTAGTAGGAATAGTGCCCCATCATTGGTGTCAGTGGGAGGAATAGTGCCCCATCATAGGTGTCAGTGGGAGGAATAGTGCCCCATCATAGGTGTCAGTGGGAGGAATAGTGCCCCATCATAGGTGTCAGTGGGGGGAATAGTGCCCCGTCATTGGTGTCAGTGGGAGGAATAGTGCCCCGTCATTGGTGTCAGTGGGAGGAATAGTGCCCCGTCATTGGTGTCAGTGGGAGGAATAGTGCCCCGTCATTGGTGTCAGTGGGAGGAATAGTGCCCCGTCATTGGTGTCAGTGGGAGGAATAGTGCCCCATCATTGGTGTCAGTGGGAGGAATAGTGCCCCATCATTGGTGTCAGTGGGAGGAATAGTGCCCCATCATTGGTGTCAGTGGGAGGAATAGTGCCCCATCATTGGTGTCAGTGGGAGGAATAGTGCCCCATCATTGGTGTCAGTGGGAGGAATAGTGCCCCATCATTGGTGTCAGTGGGAGGAATAGTGCCCCATCATTGGTGTCAGTGGGGGGAATAGTGCCCCATCATTGGTGTCAGTGGGAGGAAAAGTGTCCCATCACTGGTGTCAGTGGGAGGAAAAGTGTCCCATCACTGATGTCAGTGGGAGGAAAAGTGTCCCATCACTGATGTCAGTGGGAGGAAAAGTGCCCCAACATTGGTATCAGTGGGAGGAATAGCACCCCCATCACTGGTGTCAGTGGGAGGAATAGCAGCCCCATCGTTGGTATCAGGGGGAGGAATAATGCCCCAATGTTGGTGTCAGTGGGAGGAATAGTGCCCCATCGTTGGTGTCAGTGGGAGGAATAGTGCCCCATCGTTGGTGTCAGTGGGAGGAATAGTGCCCCATCGTTGGTGTCAGTGGGGGGAGGAATAGTGCCCCATCGTTGGTGTCAGTGGGGGGAGGAATCGTGCCTCATCGTTGGTGTCAGTGGGGGGAGGAATCGTGCCCCATCGTTGGTGTCAGTGGGGCAGGAATAGTGCCTCATCGTTGGTGTCAGTGAGGGGAGGAATAGTGCCTCATCGTTGGTGTCAGTGGGGGGAGGAATCGTGCCCCATCGTTGGTGTCAGTGGGGGAGGAATAGTGCCTCATCGTTGGTGTCAGTGGGGGGAGGAATAGTGCCCCATCATTGGTCTCAGTGGGAGGAATAGTGCCCCATCGTTGGTGTCAGTGGGGGAGGAATAGTGCCCCATCGTTGGTGTCAGTGGGGGGAGGAATAGTGCCCCATCGTTGGTGTCAGTGGGGGGAGGAATCGTGCCCCATCGTTGGTGTCAGTGGGGGAGGAATAGTGCCTCATCGTTGGTGTCAGTGGGGGGAGGAATAGTGCCCCATCATTGGTCTCAGTGGGAGGAATAGTGCCCCATCGTTGGTGTCAGTGGGGGAGGAATAGTGCCCCATCGTTGGTGTCAGTGGGGGGAGGAATAGTGCCCCATCGTTGGTGTCAGTGGGGGGAGGAATAGTGCCCCATTGTTGGTGTCAGTGGGGGGAGGAATAGTGCCCCATCGTTGGTGTCAGTGGGGGGAGGAATAGTGCCCCATCGTTGGTGTCAGTGGGGGGAGGAATCGTGCCTCATCGTTGGTGTCAGTGGGGGGAGGAATCGTGCCCCATCGTTGGTGTCAGTGGGGGAGGAATAGTGCCCCATCGTTGGTGTTAGTGGGGGAGGAATAGTGCCTCATCGTTGGTGTCAGTGGGGGGAGGAATAGTGCCCCATCATTGGTAGTAGTGAATCCAATGATGGGGCACTATTCCTCCCACTGACACCAATGATACTTACCTTGCTGACCCCTGCTCCAGCCTGGGCTCGCTCCCTTCCTCTCCCATGGTACAGACACTTACCTGTCAGATGTCTTCCTTCTCCGGCCGCTCTCCTCCTCTTCACCCGCTCGATCTCCGCGGTGCCGCTCGGCTCCTCCTCTCCAAGCTCCACCTCCTCGCCGGTGATTGGCCGCCTGTGTGCCTCTCCTGAGCTACAGTTCCGGCGGCCAATCACCGGCGAGGATCTCGAGGGTGTGTCCAGATGACAGGGGCGGCATGTCATCCCGCCCACACCTGGAAACGGATAGAGCAGCGGTGTCTCGGTTCCTAAGGCCATCGGAAATATGTGTTTTCCGATGGTCTTAGGCGACCCCTGGGAAAGTGTCGTTCGACCCCCAAAGGGGTCGCGACCCCCAGGTTGAGAACCGCTGATCTAAAGCGACACATTCATTCAAATCATCCAACCAAAACAACCAATACAAACTAATTTATGATCTCTTCAAATGTATCTATTCAAACCATCCATTGGTCTAACTATACTCACCGGCCACTTTATTAGGTACATCTGTTCAATTACGCAAATTGCTAATCAGCCAATCACATGGCAGCAGTTCAATGCATTTAGGCATCTAGACGTGGGGAAGTTGACTTGCTGAAGTTCATACTGAGCATCAGAATGAGGAAGAAAGGGAATTTAAGTGACTTCGTACTAAAAAGGTTGTGAGAACCACAATCGGGCTCAGGGTAGGATTTCTGCTGCTGTTCCTAATTTTGAGATATGGATTGCGTGCACGCCAGAAAATAATTACACAGACAACTGTCCAGTACAACCACTTTCACATCATCTCTGTTTATTGCAGGGCGGTGCTTAACCTTTTATACATAGAGAACAATAGAATATACGTCACTATTACGTAAATACAGTCACATTTTAAAAGGCACATTTTGCTTGGCTGAAATATAGGAGAAATGTAGAAACTTGATGCTTGCTTCTCATCCCGTTATCTTTTTTTCACCCCCCCCCCCCTCACATTCTCAAAGTCTAAGTAAAATTCTCTCAGTACGAAGGGAGGGGTTGAGAGCATCGCTCTGAGCAAAACAAGTTAAGGACGACTGCAAAGCCCAGCAGATAAAATATATATATATATATACGCACAACACATATATTTAGCAATATAATAAAGTATAAAAGTAAATATGTATAAAATGTATATTTTAAACAGGAAACAAAATAGGCATTTTACCAAATCCATCACAGTACGAAGCATGGTTGTTGTATGGCCTGATTATTTAAAAAAACTGTTGATCTACTGGGATTTTCATGCACAACCATCCCTAGGGTTTACAGAGAACAGTCCAAAAAAGAGAACATTTCAAGTGAGCAGCAGTTGTGTGGATGAAAATGCCTTGTTGATGTCAGAGGACAGAGGAGAATGGGCAGACTGGTTCGAGATAATAGAATGGGAACAGTAACTCAAATAACCACTCGTTACAACCAAGGTATGCAGAATACCATCTCTGAATGCACAACATGTCAAACCTTGAAGCAGATGGGTTACAGCAGCAGAAGACCACACCAGTTGCCATGCCTGTCAGCTAAGAACAGGAAACAGAGGCTACAATTTGCACAGGCTCACCAAATTTGGACAATAGAAGATACGAAAAATGTTGCCTGGTCTGTTAAGTTTCAATTTCAGCTGCAACATTCAGATGGTAGGGTCAGAATTTGATGCAAACAGCATGAAAGCATGGATCCATCCTGCCTTGTATCAATGGTTCAGATTGGTGGTAGTGTAATGGTGTGGGGGATATTTTATTGGCACACTTTGGGCCCCTTAATAACAACTGAGCATCGTTTAAATGCAATGGCCTACCTGAGTATTGTTGCTGACCATGTCCATCCCTTTATAACTACAGTGTACCCATCTTCTGATGGCTCCTTCCAGCAGGATAATACACCATGTCCCAAAGCTCAAATCATCTCAAACTGGTTTCTTGAACATGACAATGAGTTCACTGTACATAGTTACATAGTTAGTCTGGCTAAAAAAAAAACAAAGTCCATCCAGTTCAACCATAGAAAAAAAAAAGTTATAATCCTACACCCACAGTTGATCCAGAGGAAGGCAAAACAAAACCCAGCAAAGCATGAAAAAAACCCAGCAAAGCATGTACTCCAATGGCCTCCAAAGTCACCAGATCTCAATCCAATAGAGCACCTTTGGGACATGGAAAAACAGGAGATTTGCATCATGGACGTGCAGCCACACATCCATTATCCAATCTCCTTCTCTCCATTCATCCATCCATGGATGTGCTTCTCCAAACTAGCCACACGCAACTATCCATTCAAACAAATCTGTTTGTTACTGAATCCATTTCTTTACCTAAACCTCCATTTCTGTACTTCCATTTGCCCATGTATACATGCATCTGTTCTTTTTAATACACTGCTTCAGACCTATACATCCAAAATCAACTATCTATCTATCTATCTATCTATCTATCTGTCCATCCATTGATCCAAACCTATCTATCCATCTAAAGCCACCCATTCATTCACATCTTCCACCGAAATCAACCCATACAAACTAATTTATCATCTATGAATACTCTTCTATCCAGACCATCGATTCGTCCAACTGCTCATCTATTTTAAAACTGTTCAGACATCTAATCATAAATCCACCCATCCTTATCCAATCTCCCCTTGTCCATTCATCCATCTATGCATGTACTGTACATATCCAAACCAAACCATCACTCAAAACCATCCAAACTCATTAATCTCTCCAACCATCAAAAAACATCCAACTTTCCATACATTCAATCTCTTTGATCCATTTAGCCCATGCATCCATTCATCCATATAAACCACAAGCATCTGTCTGTCCATCCATTTAATAGCCATGAGACTCTTTAGATAATCTTCTATCTCTCACTGCAGCTTCTGTTCATCTCCTATCCCATAGCATACCTGTCTATCTGAATACCTGCCAGGCAATAAATGGACAGTGCCACGGCAGCATATTTTATTGAACGACAGCAGAAGTCAGAATCCCTTAGGTCTCCCAAAGGCATTCATATGTTTCAGGGTAGAAAG
Source organism: Staurois parvus (assembly GCF_062004578.1). NCBI lineage: Eukaryota > Metazoa > Chordata > Amphibia > Anura > Ranidae > Staurois > Staurois parvus. The sequence continues at coordinate 5,719,283 of NW_028318374.1, read as the reverse complement.
ATATTCCAATAGATAGACAGATGATGGATTAGAAAGACAGGATAGCTAGACAAACAGAGAGATATAGACAGAGAAATGTAGGCCGACTCTTACAGATGAGATACAGAGAAAGCAGGAGACAGAGTTAATTAACAGTGATTTGAGAAGTCATTACTAGAAATTTTGACTGAGTTGAAAATGAGCTGATTTTTTCGCACTGTTCTAGATATTTTTAGCCGCGATGTACGGAAGAAAGGCTTCAGTAATAGCCCCAGCACTGTCTCGCTGTGTTACATTGTAAGCACAGAATATAAAGGAAAGAAAAGCCTAAAAATAAACTTTACAACAATGTACATTAGCTCCTGCCCACGTTCCCTTCCCCTTTGGCAGACTAGACACAGAATTTTCCGTAAGCATTACCTTCAATCCATAAACGCCGGCTCGCTGAGTAAACATATCACCTGACTACCTTCTCTTTGGATAATACTCTTAAAATTGATGTTCTGTGTCAACCTAATTACTATTATTCTATTTGGTGCTGACCTTTGTGTCGCCGGGAGCAAAATACATTGCATTCTCATTCGGCGTTAGAGCCCAAGCACACAAAATAATTTCTATTGTGTCTAGCTGGAGACGAAAGTAATAACTTTCGCATGGAAAAACACAACTAAAGCAAAATGTTCATACAATGGAACTGTATTTAAAGTGGAACTTCTCTGAAAGAAACCTGGAGGCTGCCTGACCTCCCTCTGAAGACAATAGCTGCCTGGCTGTCATGTTGACCTGATAGTTTCTGAATAGGAATTTCAAGTAACTCCGCCAACGCAGAAACTCATATGAATTTACTTATAAAAACAATTTTCTGTACAAATGTCTTAGGATTCCCAAAGCTGCAACAAATGATCCCTGTAATGTGTCTAATATGTGTATTTCTTCAGATTGGTCCATCTAGTGGCCATAATGTGGTATTTTTCTGAAATACCACAATCAAGAAAATACTGCATTATGGTCACTAGGTGGAGCTTACGATCATAGGAAATACACATATTAGACACATTATAGAGGTTATTTGAGAGCATTTGCACAGCATAAAAAAAACCCTTAACTTCCGTCATTGAGTTTTTCAGGCAAAGTGTGCACTCTTGCTACAGCTTTTATTTTTATTATGTAATAGAGGTGCCTTTAATGTTGTCAAACTCTCTGATTTACTTCATTAATGATTTAAAGGCTGAGGATAATTTATAAGTGCAGTGAGTCATGAACACCATGGCGCCCTGAGTTCACATCATATTAATGCAGAGAACAGGACTGACATAATCATGCTAGCACAGATCCCTATGACGCAAAGAATATAGTGGAGAGGGGGACCCTAAATGTGGAAGAGAGTCCTTCGGAGTGGGGAGGGATTGGATCTTTGCTTTAACGCTAAACACTCAGCATGTAAACGTTCAATTAAATATAATCCCAAATAGCCACAAAGGATATAAATGCACTTTGTGTGCACCCTGCACTGTGCATTCCTTCTCCTACTCGTCTACTCTTTTTAAAGTGTTAATAAACTCTGTATTTTTATTTTAACCTATAGGTAAGCTTATAATAAAGCTTACCTGTAGGTTAAATGAGTATCTCCTAAATGTGCACCATTTAGAAGATATTCTAGGGTCACGTGATCTATGATGCAATGTGAGATCTGTAATGCAACGTGATCGACGACGAAACGCGCCGGAAGGAGCCGGATGACATCACTTCTGGTCGTGGCCAAAACCGGAAGAATTGGTATTCCTATGTTTGGAACACATATGAGCCTGTATTATGATTTTAACATGTAAGTGGCATTCTTTTATACAATAATATTAGCTGGTGTTACTACACTATGGATGGTCCTATTTATTATAGTTTCTGAGCATCCGCTGACTACCATTGATGGTCGGGGAGTACCCAGCAAAGTGGTCTACATCAGGTGGAGAGAAAGCAGTACCTATCGATTGGGGATCTTATAGGCAAAGTGTGTTTGACCTATATGAGAATATAGGTCATTACTGGAGGTGAGCAGCCACTCTGTACGTTGGGGGAGAACATTTTTAGTTTTTCTTAAATCACTATTGTCTCAGGATTGTCTCACTACAGACCTTTTTGTACACATGGACTGTTTAATGTGTGGACATTTATTTTGGGTTTTATGCACTAATATTCATTGGATGTTTTTAATTTCAGTGGATACAAAGTGTGTTTTACTTTTTTAGTGTGTTATAAGTACCTTCATTAGAGATTAGGACACATACAGCAATAGGATTATGTAATTTGCACTATTAGTAATTATTAACACACACATTTATTAGTTCTTTCATTTTTGGACAATTATTCACCATTGGAGATTAGTAGCACTACATTGTGGTTTCAATTACCACTATATTTATACTTTATTTATTTATTAGAGAGTTTGTGCTATACCATTTATGGTTTAATTTTTTATTCTAGGTAGCAGCAGCCGGTGATGTCACTGGCACATGCACTCTGGAGGAGCTGCATACCCATGCCAGTCCTTCAGAGCTCTGTGCCATGGCCATGACTCCCACGTACGAGCACGGGAGTGACGTCATCATGGCTCAGTCATTCAAGCAGCTGCAGCCCGCAAAACCAGAAGGCAGACGGGGAGAAAATGGAAGTCTTGGCAGCAGTGACAGCATGCCCCTGGAGGGCTTCACTTCAAGGTAAGTCTTTCATAATGTGCTAATATGCAATACATACTAGCACATTATGCCTTTACCTTGCAGGGGTTTTCGTTTTTCTCACCTTTACTACCGCTTTAACACATTGGGTTCAGATCCATACATCCAAAGCCAACTAACTAGCTATCTGTCCATCCATCGATCCAAACCTATCTATCCATCTAAACCCCCCCATTCATTCATTCGAATCATCCACCCAAAACAACCCATACAAACTAATTTATCGTCTATGAAAGCTTACCTATCCAAACATCCATCCGTCTAACCATCCATCTATTTTAAACCTGCCCAGACATCTAATCATAAATCCACCATCCTCCATTCATCCACCCATGCATGCACTTCTCCGAACCAAACCATCATCCAAAAACACCCAAACTCATTAATCTCTCCATCCATCGAAAACCATCAATCTTTCCATTCATCCAGTTCCTTTGATTCATTTGACCTATGCATCCATTCAACCATGTAAAGTACAACCATCTGTCTGTCCATCCATTTAAAAACTCTTTACACCACCTTCTATTCCATACTTCTTTGCAGCAACTTCTGTACAGCTTTAATCCCATATCATACCTGTCTATCGGAACACCTGCCAGGCAATAAATGGACAGTGCCACAGCAGCATATTTCATACTCTAAAGCCACGAAGGATATAAATCCATTTTGTGTGCACCAAATGCCTTTACAAACCCAGATGTTATCTTGTACAAGTGGCAGAGCCATCATAGTTACATAGTTAGTCTGGCTGAAAAAAAACTAAAAAAAAAAAGTCCATCCAGTTCAACCATAAAAAAAAAAGTTATAATCCTATACCCACAGTTGATCCAGTGGAAGGCAAAAAAAAACAAGAAAAGCATGATTTTCTCCTGCTGGGAAACAAATTCCTTCCTGATCCCCTGAGAGGCAATCAGATTTTCCTTGGATCAACTTTACCTATAAATGTTAGTATCCAGTTATATTCTGTGTATCTAAGAAAAAATCCAGGACTTTTCTGAAGCAATCCACTGAGCTGGCCAGAACCAACTCTTGAGGGAGTCTATTCCACATTTACACAGCTCTCACCGTGAAGAAACCTTTCCGTGTTTGGAGAGTGCCCCCTTGTCCTCTGTGATGACCTCAGGGTGAATAACTACACCAAGTTCACTATACGAACAACTGATGTATTTATACATGGAGATCATATCCCCCCCTTATGTATTATACATGGAGATCATATCCCCCTTATGTATTATACATGGAGATCATATCCCCCCTTATGTATTATACATGGAGATCATATCCCCCCTTATGTATTATACATGGAGATCCTATCCCCCCCTTATGTATTATACATGGAGATCCTATCCCCCCTTATGTATTATACATGGAGATCATATCCCCCCTTATGTATTATACATGGAGATCCTATCCCCCCCTTATGTATTATACATGGAGATCCTATCCCCCCTTATGTATTATACATGGAGATCATATCCCCCCTTATGTATTATACATGGAGATCATATCCCCCTTATGTATTATACATGGAGATCATATCCCCCTTATGTATTATACATGGAGATCATATCCCCCCTTATGTATTATACATGGTGATCATATCCCCCTTATGTATTATACATGGAGATCATATCCCCCCTTATGTATTATACATGGTGATCATATCCCCCCTTATGTATTATACATGGAGATCATATCCCCCCTTATGTATTATACATGGAGATCATATCCCCCCCTTATGTTTTATACATGGAGATCATATCCCCCCTTATGTATTATACATGGTGATCATATCCCCCCTTATGTATTATACATGGTGATCATATCCCCCCTTATGTATTATACATGGAGATCATATCCCCCCTTATGTATTATACATGGAGATCATATCCCCCCCTTATGTTTTATACATGGAGATCATATCCCCCCTTAATCTGCTCTTCTCAAGAGAGAATAAATTCAGTTCCTCTAATCTTTCCTCATAGCTGATCTCCTCCATGCCTCTTATCAGTTTGGTTGCCCTTCTCTGTACTTTCTCCATTTCCCCAATGTTCTTTTTGTGAATTGGTGCCAAAACTGAACTGCATATTCCAGATGAGGTTTTACTAATGATTATCACTGTGCTGTACAAAGACTAGGCATAGAGAAGAGCAGAGGGTGGGGCCCAATAGACCCACCCACTACAAGCTGCCTGCAGAAAACTACAGGAGAGGCGGGATCAACACCAGTCACTCAGCACAAGAAGAAAGAGCAGCAATGACCAGTCTTGCAGGAGGCTCCTACACAGAGGTAGTCTCCCATTGGATCACTGCACAGATCTGAAGGAAATACACAAAGAACGCCAAGATTGCAGTGAAACTACACAAGGCTCGTGTATTTCAACAATATCTACTTATCCCGAAGTTCTTTACTCCATTCACTGGCTCATGTGAACATAGTGGCAACAGATTCCTTCTGCTACCAGGATTTTCTCAGCATCAGCAGCTGATGAAATGCTACTAATGGCTCTATGATCTTTATGAAACATTTTATCTCTGTGTGTGGGAATAATTTTGCTGCCATGGCAATCGGCATCATCTGTAAAATTTGAAGACTCTCTTAAAACTCAGATGCACAGCTGACTCGCGCTTCAGTCTTTTATAAAGCTTACTGGCTTACATGTCAGGAAAAAAGTACAAAGCAAAGTGTCACACTGAACCACAAAGTCAGGAATGAAAAATGGGTGGCAGTGTTTATGCAATACAGCAAAAAGAACAGAACTAGAGCGCTGAGTGTGCCAACCCTCAGCAAAAAAGTGGATTTTAGAGGCCAGAAAGATTCATTATGACTGGTTGCCATTGGTTACTGCACTTTTTATATAGCTTTTCATTTTACAGAACAAGCCTCAAGACTTAATAACGGGGATGGAGACCTTGCCTGGGATATGGAGAAGTATGGTTGCTTGTTTGCATCTTCAAAAGTGAACTCTAGGCAAAACAAATTTAATTTACATATATTCTTCAATAGCCACCAAAGATAGAAATCTATTCTATGTGCACCAAATCACTTTAAAGACACAGATATTGGGGTTGATTTACTAAAGACACAGACATTGGGGTTGGTTTACTAAAGACACAGAGATTGGGGTTGGTTTACTAAGGACACAGACATTGGGGTTGATTTACTAAGGACACAGACATTGGGGTTTATTTACTAAAGACACAGAGATTGGGGTTGATTTACTAAAGACACAGAGATTGGGGTTGATGTACTAAAGACACAGACATTGGGGTTGATTTACTAAAGACACAGAGATTGGGGTTGATTTACTAAAGACACAGAGATTGGGGTTGATTTACTAAAGACACAGACATTGGGGTTGATTTACTAAGGACACAGACATTGGGGTTTATTTACTAAAGACACAGAGATTGGGGTTGATTTACTAAAGACACAGAGATTGGGGTTGATGTACTAAAGACACAGACATTGGGGTTGATTTACTAAAGACACAGAGATTGGGGTTGATTTACTAAAGACACAGAGATTGGGGTTGATTTACTAAAGACACAGACATTGGGGTTGATTTACTAAGGACACAGACATTGGGGTTTATTTACTAAAGACACAGAGATTGGGGTTGATTTACTAAAGACACAGAGATTGGGGTTGATGTACTAAAGACACAGACATTGGGGTTGATTTACTAAAGACACAGACATTGGGGTTGATTTACTAAAGACACAGAGATTGGGGTTGATTTACTAAAGACACAGAGATTGGGGTTGATTTACTAAAGACACAGACATTGGGGTTGATTTACTAAGGACACAGACATTGGGGTTTATTTACTAAAGACACAGAGATTGGGGTTGATTTACTAAAGACACAGAGATTGGGGTTGATGTACTAAAGACACAGACATTGGGGTTGATTTACTAAAGACACAGACATTGGGGTTGATTTACTAAAGACACAGAGATTGGGGTTGATTTACTAAAGACACAGAGATTGGGGTTGATTTACTAAAGACACAGACATTTGGTTGATTTACTAAAGAAACAGACATTGGAGTTGATTTACTAAAGGCAAATACATGGTGCATTGCAAGTGCAGATGCTCCAGAGCTTAGTAAACGAGGTAAAGCTTCACTTTGCAATGAATACCCAATTACGTGCAAGGAAAATTAAAAAAAAAACTGCATTTTTGCCTACACATGATTGGATGAAAGAAATCAGCAGAGCTACTGTTCATTTACTAAGATCTGGAGCAACTGAACTTGCAGTGCACAATATATTTACTTTAAGTACATCAACCCCATTACCTTGCAAATGTAGTAGTGGCAAAGGGGGGAGCTTTGAGAGGGTCCCAGCAGGCCCCACTCATGACAGGCTGCCTGCAGAGAATTACTTAGGAGGGGGTGTAAAGCCCCACTGTGCTGTACGAAGATTGTACAGAGAAGAGCTGTGGGAGGGGCCCAGTAGACCCTCCCACTAAAGGTCGCCTGCCGAAAAAATCCAGGAGAGGGCGGTGACAAGTCCAGTCACCCTGCATAAAGAGGGAGCATAATAGTGTTTGGTCTTTGTTACAGGAAGCTAAAGGAGGTAAAGTTTCACACTGGATTACTGCACAGATCTGGCAGAAATACACAACGCACATCAAGGTTCAACTAATAATTCATGATTCTTCTACTTTTGCTTATCCCAGAGTTCTGCTTTAAAGAGACACTGTCACTTTGGTCAGTCTCTGAAAAGCCCACTCAAGATCCAGCATTACTTTGAGTTACCAGTCCAGAGGAGAGCTGGAACAAAGGGTGGGTGAGAGGGGGCAAATGCTCTTGGCGCAGCAGAGCAAAGAATGAATACAGGGCGGTACACCCATTCTATAACATGCATTAACAGTGGGGGAGGGACATAGTTCCAAATCCTTGCCCTGGGCACTGGACAACCCTGCCCCGGTCTTCTCTCCAGCCACATGACAAGCAGGTTCCTCTACCTCCTCTTCCTTCTCTTGGCCGTAGACTTCCATCCTGTTCATGGGAGCAACCACTGGGGAAAAGACTGTCCCAGAATACATCCCAGAAGAACTTAACCAAAGCACTGGTGTGGTGAGAGGACAATGGGCCACCACTGGATGTTTATTTGGCTGCTGTTTGTTAAAGGGGTTGTTAACCTGAAAAACCAAAATTAAAATGAACAGTCTACCTCACTCAGCAAAGCAGCAGAAGTCATCTGTCCCCAGGAAAGGAGCAGCCAGTCATCTACAATCCTCCCTGGTTTCCAGCAGTGAAAAAAATCCAAAACATTTTAAAAAGAAGGTGTCACTACACCCTCTCCTGTGACTGGCACAACCATGAGTAAAGGGGGCATGCCTGCCGCTCATACACCCGTCGTGCGTGCTGCTATGCTAAACCAGGGAGATTTGTGGGGGCAAGTACAGTGGGAATAGACAGTTAAAATATATGGAAAAAACGAGCTCTAGATCTATGTGGATGGAGCAGCTAGCATGAAAGGTTAATAACCTCAGAACCTTCTAAATATAATATGCATGTTGTTATATATAATAGACAGTGAAAAGCCAACAAATATTTTGATTTACTTATGGTATGTATGTATTTGATTTACTTATGGTATTGGCTTTTGGTACATACTATAAATATTTGTTAGTCTTTCCTAATTATGGAGCATGGGGTTTACAACCACTTTAACACTGTCTGCCATGAGGAGTTATGCCAAAGGGAACTTGTTTTGCGAATTATAAAGGCTCTCATTGGAGAGCGCATGTTCCACTATGAATTAATGGGCCCCAATGCCCACAGGTTAATATTCCACTGGACAGTGGCCTTGGCAGGAGCTTTTGATTAATAGAGAGGTCATTCTCAATTCCAGTCTTTTGTGTACTGTTCTAAAATTTACCCTGCTAGGAGAATTGCTCGTGTCCTGTAATTTATTTGTCTAACCCAATTTTCATTTCACTGCTTTAATACTCTTTCACAATTCCAGGTCTGTCAGTGATTGTTGGGTCCAGGTACAGGGTGGTTCGCCACTGCAGGAGGAACTAATCAATTACAGCGGCTCCTGAGAGGGTAAGTGCTACACATGCAGGGCTATAATGTGCAAAACTACTGGGAGCCTGGTCCAGCATGATAACACATCTACTGGTATTGTAATTCAAAATAAAATTGCACCACTCTAAGCCCTGTTTGCATTCCCCAGGTCCTTCACTGAACCAGTCAGGCTCCCAAGAGCTAATGCCACTTAGTGTAAAAGGAAGGCATAAGACAAAGCCACACTCTGAAAATGTCACACCATGACACACATTCAATGAAACTGGCTTCCAACACTGTCCCCATCCTTAGTAATGTCCTCTGATGCATTTCACCCCATTTGGGCTTATTGGTAGAAGGCTACTGTAGTACTACCCCCTTAGGAGTTGTTGAGTTTTGGGTCCCCCTAATGTTCTGCAGCCAGGCAACACACATTTTCTTCCACACTTTGCACACTGGAGTCAATAAACAGTCCTTGAGCTTGGTTTTGATGCTTTATTAAGGGGATAACAACTTGGATAGAGCCTAGGGGTATACGGGATGCCCAAGGAAACTGTAAACTTAAGGACAACTTAGAGCAACTATGTACAAAAATGTGGACAAAAAATAGTCTCTCCTCTAAGAGCAGCCAAAGGTCTTTGGTGTACCTCATCAGACCCCAGGTGACTCCTCCTCTGTACCCAGCTGCTTGAGGATATTTCTGGGCAAGGGGGCCCAAGAACTGTAAATTTAGAACAGTCCCAGATGAAGACTGGTTGGGTATTGGTGGCAGTCTTCAGGCCTTATGTTGGGCTGACTCCTTCCCTGCTTCATAGGCCATCCTCCCAAGGAGATGATGGGACAGAGGAGATTCTCCCTTCCTGAATCCTGCATGCAGGTGGGCTCCCCTCCCTGAGGCCCCCTCCCAGGCTCCTCACTCTAGCCTTCCTCTCAGTCCATCTTCCACCCAACACTGCACACCTCTCCCCAGGCTCTGCGATGCCTTAGTCACCATGCTCAGCCTCCTGCCAATGGATTGGCTATGGCCCCTCAAGCATGCAGACCTAAGCCTCCTCCCCTCCTCCATCCCTCCTCCAGAAAGCTCTCAGGTTTCTGGAGAGGTGAGAGGGCTCCAGAAGCTCTGACTTTCAGATCTTCCCTAGCCTGTGCTGAGGTGAACTCCTGCCTCCCTCCCAGACTGACTAATCCAAGGCTGCTACTTAGCCTCTGAATGACGAAAAAAAACCTACCTAGCTAAGCTAGAGGGAGTTACACTACTAATAAGTCCAATTGGGGTGAAATGCATCATAGAGGCATAGTTAAGGGTGGGGACTGTGTTAGAAGCCAGTTTCGTTGAATAAAAGTCATGGTGTGACATTGTCAGAGTGTGGCTTCGCCTTACACTTTCAGCCATGTTGCAGCTCAGCATACATCCAAAGGACAACGTGATGCTGGAATAAATGAACTCCTGTGCACAGCACAAGAGTTACATTATTCCCTGCCAACTTATCAAGATGGATGAAGACTTGGCACCTGGAAGAATACAAGAAGAAGATGGAGACTTTAGTTCCAATTTAACATACCCTGTGCTAGCCACACCAGTTGCCAAGTCTTCGCCCAACTTATCAAGATGGCTGAAGACTTAGCACCTTGAAGAAGACAAGAAGAAGATGGAGACTTTAGTTCTGCTTTAATATACCCTGTGCTAGCCACACCAAGTGCCAAGTCTTCGGCCAACTTATCAAGATGGCCAATGACTTGGCAACGGGAAGAAGACAAGAAGAAGATGGAGACTTTAGTTCTGCTTTAACATACCCTGTGCTAGCCAAACCAGGTGCCAAGTCTTCGCCCAACTTATCAAGATGGCTGAAGACTTGGCACCTTGAAGAAGACAAAATGAAGATGGAGACTTTAGTTCCGCTTTAATATACCCTGTGCTAGCCACACCAAGTGCCAAGTCTTCGGCCAACTTATCAAGATGGCCAAAGACTCGATACCGGGAAGAAGACAAGAAGAAGATGGTGACTTTAGTTCTGCTTTAACATACCCTGTGCTAGTCACACCAGGTGCCAAGTCTTCGCCCAACTTATCAAGATGGCTGAAGACTTGGCACCTTGAAGAAGACAAAAAGAAGATGGAGACTTTAGTTCTGCTTTAATATACCCTGTGCTAGCCACGCCAAGTGCCAAGTCTTTGGCCAACTTATCAAGATGGCCAAAGACTCGATACCGGGAAGAAGACAAGAAGAAGATGGCGACTTTAGTTCTGCTTTAACATACCCTGTGCTAGCCACACCAGGTGCCAAGTCTACGGCAAACTTATCAAGATGGCCAAAGACATGGCACCGGGAAGAAGACAAGAAGATGGGGACGTTAGTACCGCTTTAATATACTCTGTACACACAGAAGAGTCGGACTGCTAATCTCAGACACAGGCAGCATTTTGGGTCTTCCCTGGTCTGACACTCCCCTGCATGTTGCACCATTCAACAGTGTGCTAGCTCTCTGAGCAGTGCTATTGTTTGTCGCAGTGTGCACGGGAGGTGTTGGACCGCTTGAGACCTGGCAGTATATTTATTACTATATATGCAGCCTGACCGCACTGCAGTCATAAAAATGGAGGCTTCATTGAACTTTGCTTTACTCTACCTAACATCAGTGTAGCGGTATGACACTATTTGTAAAGTAAGCAGGAGAAATTGTAGATATGATGTTGTGACAATCACAATTGCTATGCCCTTTCATTTCCATTTCCAAAAGCTCCTGCTGAAAGTCCCCAGCTGGTGTACAGGGGTTGATAGGAATTAAAAAGGATTAATTGTGATCACGCGTACAAAACACCATTTAGACATAAACTTGGCAATTATTCAAGGAACACGCAAGGACTAAACTGATGTCTTTGCATTTACATGATGATTTTTACCGAAATAAAGCTTGTGGTGGCGGAATTTTCAAACAGGGAAAAAAAACAAAAAAAACAAGGCGATTCTTGATTTGATGCATTTTTTACAGCAGATGAAATATTTATTTTGGTATGAAATATTTAGTGTTGTAACATAAAAAAAACAAACAGACTGTACTTGGCTCGCAACGCTCTAGCCAGCAAGCATTTATAGCAATATGAAAACTGTTTAAAGCAAGAGCTCCAGTAAGGGGTTCCGAAAAATGCTCCTACCTGCCCTTGTAGAAAGACTTTTATTTCTTCTCTATAAAAGGTCCAAGGCCTATAGCTCCAAAACTGTTACTAAATTTAAAGGGTATGTATCCCTTTTGGTCTGTTAAAGAATATGTAAACCCAACATTTCATATTCCTGATATGTGCCTGTTGTACCATGTACTTGTATGCACAAGTATCCTGTTCTCTTTGTATTGCTTCCTTTGTGTGAAATCCCTGGTGTTTCTGCTGGTCTCTCTGCGTTACGCATAAAAACTGACCACACTAGGAATTAGAGCACAGCGTGGTCAGTTCTCTAGCTGTGCTGGGAACTCAGCCTGATCTCCTCCAATGATCAGTCTTGTCCTAACAACTCTCCTCCCCTGCACAGCCTTTCACTGGGAAGCTCAGTAGGCTGCTGTTTCTCCACCAGCAGTTGAGAACAGATGAAAAGTGATCACTTGTAAAAAAAAAAAAGGGGGAGAAAAGGTAGTTTTGATTTTTTTTAATAACTATACACAAATGTTTTTCCTTTCATTTCTACTTTAATCTGAATGGGTTGTTTTACAAGGTGAGGGTTTAGATATACTTTAAATATGCCATTTTCTTATTTCAATTTGCACCAGTTGATCCTGCCAGAAATCTTGTCAGGGGATAACTTCCTTTGCTCTCTCCCTGTGCTACATTGTTTCATTTGGAAACATTGTTCCTAATTACCTCTGAGGACTACAGAATCCCAAGGGCAGGGGGTTCCATAATCCTGTTTTTTTCTCTGTTGTCCTGATACAGAGCATTCTCACCCGAGGACATCTTGGTCACATTAAAGCCACTATCAGGGGTGGCTAACCTGTGGCTCTCCAGCTGTTGTGGAATTACATTTCCCATGAGGCATTGCAAAGATGGGAAGTTACTGACTTGCAGAGGCATGATGGAACTTGTAGTCCTGCAGCAGCTGGAGAGCCGCAGGTTGGCCACCCCTGCTAGATGAAGGTGATCAACTATTTATTTCCTATACATATAAAAGTGTAGCTCTAAAAGAGAAAATAAACAATAATAGTGCAATCCTAGCTGTACATCCATGAAGTTAGATGTGACATTGCTTCCAATACAATATAAAAATAGTCCCAATTCCAAAAAAATTGAAAATATCAAAGGTGCAAACGTGAATCTTCAATTGCTAGATGGCCAAACGTTATCCATGTGAAACACGTATCACCCACTCCGTGCTCAAAGAAGGCTTACCAGATGTATTTGACCATCATGTTATAGAATGGTCAACATCAGCTCAAGAATGATCATTAAGCAACTGTTCCAGCCTCCTCCATAGCATCCAGCATGGTTCAAATGGTGTTCGCCCACTCCGTATTGACCGTCAATGCATGCGTTGTCAGGCATAAAAGTGGCATGTGCATGAAATGAGATAGCTGTTGATCCTGCCAGTGAAGTCCTACCTAATCAGGGGTGGACTGACCATTTGGAAACTCGGGCACTGCCTGAGGGCCCGGGGTCAGTAGGGGGCCCCATGAGATGTCCCTGGTACCTTTTTCATAGGTTTTTTTGAGTTTGGGCAAGGACACAGGGGCCCCATGATCCCCTATTGCCCGGGGGGCCCATGAGTTGTCAGTCCGCCCCTGTACCTAATGTAGTTTCCTGTGATGGTATGTCAGACTCTGGCAATACGAGTACAACTTCTTCAATTTTTTGGGATCTTAGTACGCAGGCAGACCACAACTTGAATTTTTACAAACTGTAAGGGAGGCCAGCTGGAGGTATCTTTAAAAAGACACTGCAGTTCTCAATGGGTCCTGATCTCCCTTGTAATCGGGACCTTTTCCAGTCATGTGACCACAGTGATGGCGAATCACGGCGGTCACATGACCCTAAAATCCCGCCCGCCTCCCAGCTTCTGAAACCCTTTTTTTTCTGTTAACCTGCTGGGGTACCTATTGGAGACATTGAGCTCTCTGAATGTTTTTGTCCTCTCACTACTTTATATGAACTCACATCAAAGTCCTAGAGCCTCTTGGATGATTGTTTCTTCACTGGTGTCTACATAAAAAAAAGATGTCTTGGCTTTAATTTATTTGTATTATTATGGGGTCTATGTATAAAAATTTGCTGTGCAAATATGTCACTTATTTGCACAAGTGCAAGGAATCTTCACCGTAATTTCCTTAACACATTTATTTCCTAAAATCCTCATCACCATATAGTGGCAACAATGCTATATGTTTTCCTGAAATAGCTCAATCAGGAAAATTACAGTTTTATGGCCACTAGATGGTGCTGGTGGTCCTAGGAAATAAATGTATCAGGTGAATCAAGGTAAATATTTGCGTGAATAATTGACATATTCTTACCCTTAGTATCTGTAAATGTGTATCGCATGCATTTTATTTTGTAACCAAGCCTGTACATCTTTTAAATTTTCCATTTTACAAGATATTTAATGTGAAATCTGCTGGATCACATTTCACGTCAAAATTGCCGTAATCAAAATTGACACCAGTTTTGGGTACACGGAGGCCGTGGAACTTGCAATCCAATTTCTGATGGCTGACAATGGATAATGAAGGAACATCTTGTGTTACTGTATCTCGACACCAGGCCCCGTAGGACATTATACCAACATGGAGCAAATTGATCTTGCTAACATTTAAATTGATATTGATTTCCTAGCACACTATCAGAATAATCAGAGGCATCACAATACACACTTTGTTCTGAGTAAAGAAACTACAAGCTCATTTGACAGGCCGGGCTCCTGCAGTTTCACCGAGATAAAAAAAATGGGTCATGACCAGGTGGACTTTTAGGTCATATCTGAAGCTTCGTGCACATCACCACTTAAGGAAGCTCGGCATTTTGGAGTACAGAGACATTCCGAAGAGCTTTTACTAATTAACAGCCTCTTGAATTCAAAATGTCAGATTTATATCATCGCTTGTCAATCCTCATAATGCTAAAAGGAGCACTGCAAGAAAAGGAGTGTAAGTGTTATCTGTGTCTGAATTACAATTGCCGGGATTTTTGGGTACAGTATATTGGCAGAAAAAGGTACTCCATGCAAAATATAAAACTTCTAACTACTTGAGTACCAGTCTGTATTATCTCATTACCAGGTAATTTTTCAGTTTTCAGTGCTGTGATATTTTGACTAACAATTCATGCAGCACTGTACCTAAATACATTTTATATCATATTTTTGAGAATGATCAAGCTTTTTATGGTGGTGTTTAAAGTAGAACTAAAGGTAAAACTTATTTTTTTTTTTTTTTTAATTTTGGATAGTGTAAGGGAGAGTTAAATAGCACTACCCCCTTAGGAGTTGCTGAAGATTTATAGTTCTGCACAGCCAGGCAACATACATTTTTGACAGACTTACATTCTGGAGACAGTAGACAGTCCTTGAGCTTGTTTTGTTTTAGTTTTATTAGGGGTAATAATCTTGGATAGGGTAAGGGATGGATGGGAAGCCCAAGGGAACTGCAACTGAGGACAAGTTCATGGCAACTATATACAAGTCTCTTTACAGAAAGGTCTCTTCTTGGAGAGCTCTCCAGCCTCTCCTGGTGTACCACCCCAGACCCCAGGCGAATCCTCTTCTCATCCAGTTAGCTGGAGGAAATCCCTGGGCAAGGGGATCCACAGCTACCACTTTAAATGTGTAGAGCTAGTTAGGTTTCCCACCAGAATGCCCTCTTCCCTTGTCTGGCCCAGGGGGGTGCAGGATTACTCACTCAGTCCTTTCCTGTGAGCTGGTTTGGTTGGTGGCTGCCTTCAGGCCTTCTGCTGGGCTGGCTCTTTCCCTGGCTCCACAGGTGGTCCTCTCTCCCTGGGGCTGAGTGATCCTTCTTTCCAGGTCCCAACCTGCATGTAGGCCTCTTCCCACTGGGCCCCCTCCCAAGCTCCTGCATCTCAGCTTCTTCACATTTTCCAACTGAACTCTTCTGCTGCAGAGCAGGCTCAGCCATACTTAAGGGCTGTCCTGACCCATGCCAAGCCTCCTACCTGGGGATTGGTCAGGATCCCTTAACTATGCAGATCAGCCCCACACCCTTGTTTACTGCTTCTAGAGTCTTCTCCAAGTTTCTAGAGCAAGGGGAGATATCAAAGAACTGATCTGCAGAGCTTGTCAGCCCTGACCTTAAACTGACCCTCTGACTCAGCCCAGGTTATAACTCCTTGTCATGTTGTTTTTGCCATCTGTGTACCTTTGGGTTTGTGAATGGGACAAAGGGCAATAAAAACTTGACAGGTGTTCTAATCCATCTTCACTTTATCCAAAGCTAAAGAAAAGTTTTGTCCTTAGTTATACTTTAATAACCAACATTTTTTAGATAAAAAACCCCCAAAAAATTAAAGAAAAATGGGTTTCCCTTCCTTTCTGTTAAAATGCTGGACAGTGCAAACACTTTTTTGAAGGGGACACTCAAAGGTGATCTTTTTTTTTTGCCACTTTTTATTTAAATGAAGAACCTGCTGATACTGAGTGGTACCACATAGAGCTTAGTAATGGTGTACTAGATATAGTGCATAGAGGTCATACACAGAGGGAGGAGGTTGCTATGGGTTAATGTACAGGTTCCATACAGTGGGAGGATGGAGATGGAGGGGTTATTGTGCAGATGTGCAGTATAAGGGAGGGGATGGGTTAATATACAGGTCAGATCAGAGACACTATGGAGATCAGAGGTATAGGTGAGGAGGGGGTGGGAGTATTAAAAAAAACTTTGCTTGCATCTGCTACTGCTAGGGATCAGGAACTAATGAATGACTCCACTAAAGGAAGAGGCAAGCCCACTGATTTAAACACTACACTGTTTACATCATGTGATCGGTCTTTCTATGATCAATCAAAGTGATACCAAGGTACAGAGCTGCTCGGATTGGTTCTGTACATTGTGTCTCTAATCCGAGGATGGTTCATGGGCATTAAAGGGTACACTGGCCGCCCAACAGTTATTTCTGCAGTGCCGTTTATAGACATTATTACAGAACAGGTATCCAAGGCTTTGCTGTTTACAAATGTATTGTTGTAGGAAAGTGGTTACATAACAATTAACCTTTCTTTTTTTCTACTTCCCAATGTGCTATTTTTATTATCTTCTGCAATTCCTAAGTTATCTCCTGTTGTTCATGACAATGGTGCTTCTGCTGCAGCCTCCTTTCCAGCATTGGGCCAGAAAGCCCACCATTCTGCTGCTGAGTTTGCATCATTGTTGGCCCTCTGTGCTCCATCTCTGCATTTCAATAGGGAGAGACTTTATCAAGCTCCCAGCTAACAGGAATGCGGTGAAATCATGTTCACTTTGATCTGAAAAGTAAGGATGATCTTTATTGGTTGTTGCAGACCTGTCTTCTACTTTAAAGTGGACCTCCATCCAAAAAGGGAAGTTCCACTTTAAGTCTTTGTCCCCCGCTCCCCATTTGGCACCTTTGGGGAAGAAGGGGGGAGGGGGAGCAGGTACCCGAATTTGACAGGTACCCGTTCCCACTTCCACTGCAATCGCCTAGGCAATCAAAAGCAGAAGTTGTCCCCCCCTTCCCTCCCTGTAGTCTTCTGGGACATGTGACAGGTCCCAGAAGACTACGGGGCCATTCACAAATGCAGCTGTTGCACATGCGCAGTGGGCACCCGGCTGTGAAGCCACAAGCTGTCACAGCTGGGTCACACTGAAGATGCCGGTGCCAGGGAGAGAAGACGGCCGGTGAAACCAGCCATGGTGAGGACACCGCAGGACCGAGGGACAGGTAAGTGGCTGTATTTTAAAAGTCAGCAGCTACAGTTTTTGTAGCTGCTGACTTTTATCTTTTTTTCAGGTTGAACTCCGCTTTAAGAACAGAAATGATCTTTTGTATATCATAAAAAAGATGTCACTTCTAGCCTTTGTGTTCCACACCGACGGCGGGCGTTTCACGAGCATTCTGGAAGAGAGGTGGCCATCTTGGACCTGTGCTTTCTGCTCCCCTGCAGTTGCTGGCCGGCACAGCGTGTGAAAGAAACACAGTGACAGGACCCCCCACACAGGAGATTTTACTATGATGAGTCTACATGCGTCTATGGTCTTGTAAGTGTTTTTAACTGTATTTTTATAATAAACTACTAGCATACTGCACTTAGAACCACCTTTCTGTCCTTCTTCTATTACCATAAAGATACATTGCACTGTGCAGGGACAACAGGCAGTATACACCAATAAATATTTACTGGGAAAAAGGGGGGAAAAGTTTTTGGAAGAAGAGGCATGCAAAATCTCCTCTGCCAAAAAGAAAGAAAGGTGATCTGCCCTATTTTTCTTATTTATTTAGATCATGTGCATTTTGTTTGGTGGTGGGAGTATTTCTGAAAGTTAATTTAATTTAATGTTCTTTGTAGTATTTGTGTTTTTCTTTTTGCATTTACTTATAATTCGTGTACTGTTTCTTTAATTTTTTTATTGGAATTTTTTCTGCATTTTTTTCTTCTTTCTAATTAAAAAAAGAAAGTAATGAGGCCAAAAGGGGTTTTTTTTTGGCACAAGAACAGGTCCAGGATATGTGACTGGAATTGTCTGACATCACTGTTGGTGATTTTAATAACTGATTTTTAATAAATTAGCATTTTTTTTATACTTTTTGTCTTGTGTTGCTAGTTGTGATTTGCATGAAAAAACGGTCAAATATTTCTCTATGTTGTCTCTTCTAATGATTATGTAGGAGTGAAAGTAAAAAATTACATCATGAACATTTTTTTTTTCATTTTTTTGTTTCTATTTGTTCAGGACAGGTTAATGTGAAACTTTACTCAGAAAATGAAGTCCTGCTAGATAACTCCAGTTATCCAGTTAATGGTAATGGAAATCACCTGAGTTTTATTTTATTATCAAAGGAAAACTGTCCCAAAATAGCAAAAAAAAAAAATTTTTTAAATTTAATTTTTAAAATACATTTTCCAGCTCTTGACGATCGCAGCGATACCATATATGTGTGTTATTTGTTGTTTGTACCTGTACTACAGCCCAGAAACAATAGTGCACATTTTGTTTTTTGGTTGTTTTACCTGAAACACACTGACACTGACACTAACTGACACTGATACCAATTTTAAAAAAATCCTGACCTTTGACCCTGGCCTTGACCCAAACACTAACCCTGGCACTGAGCTAGATCAAACCTTCATCTAGGTATTTTTTCTTAATTTTTTTTATATTTATTTAGTTTTTTTTTTTTTTTTACAAAGATGTTTTTTTTTCTTTCTGCAAGGAGATAGAGAGATACAATGTATCTCTCTCCTCCGTTCAGAGAGAAAAAAAAAGAAGGAAGGCGGGCTTCACCGTGACTCATCACTGTGATAGCTAATAAGAGGCTATCACAGTGATCATGTGACCCGTAATCAGGAGTCCCGGGTCCCAATCGTTAGCCCGGGACCCAGGGCTCTCAGTGACACCCCGGCCTTTGTGCTGGTAGCACGCTGTGGCGGTGCGCTCCTAGCACAAAGACAGGTATGCAAATATGCGGCTCCACGGAAAAAAAACCTAGTTCTGTGAGGCTGCTAATTTATGTTCCGTTGGCGTGAAGGGGTTAAACATTAGAAACAAGTTCCTATACTGTTTAAAATCCAGTAATACACTGTCTCACCCTGTACTGCACATGCTCAGTAGGTCTCTATTTTTTGGCATGGTGCCAATACTGCAGAGGCCGATCTGCTGACAGTCTAAAGATTTACTTCTGCTCAGGAGCTTCAGAACAATGGCCACCTCCGGCAAGAAAGAACAGGAGCAATACTGGAGGCAATTTACAGCACACACTCATTTTGGTAGCATAACTATTAATGTGGAATGTGTGTTCCTTGCTAAAGAACATTATTTTTTTAACAAGTTGTTATGGGTAAAGTTCCGCTTTAAAGTTTGTTTACAATTTGGGTTCCTCAGTTTACAAATGTCAGGTCATTCCTAGTCAAGAGCAGGTCTAGGATAGTTAAAAGGGCTTCCCTAACCCTCTGGAGCCATTTAAGCACAATGCACTTCTAAAACCCACCACAAACCACCTTAATTTCGCTTTCCCATTGCCCATTCCAAAATTTTTACAAAACGTCTAAATTTTTACTAAAAATTGTTGAAAGAATGAAACTCTCAATTTTACTCATCCCTATAAATGAGTGGAGAGCAGGGGCGGACTGATCATTCGAGCACTCGGGCACTGCCCGAGGGCCCGGGGTCAGTAGGGGGCCCCATGAGATGCCCCTGGTACCTTTTTTATAAGCTTTTTTGAAAGTGGGCAAGGACACAGGGGCCCCATGATCCCCTATTGCCCGGGGGCCCCATGAGTTGTCAGTCCGCCCCTGGTGGAGAGCACACCAAACCTTCAATTCTGTGACTACTGATTATCATCATACAAAACCTATAAGAATGGCGATGTAGATATGCAGGTGGTTGCCTTCAGACTCTGGGCTGTGCCAGGTTTGGCGTAGGCCCCATGTGGAAAAAATAGCTACAGACCTTAGAAAGCACGAGAGCAGTTTGGTGAAAGAAAATAAGCCTGTGTAGGTCACATTCATTAAGAGTGCCAATAAACACGTGCTAAGCGAGCGTTAAACATTTCTGCCATGGTGCCAAATGTCCCAAATGCCCTCTCTCACTGCTGCACGGCGGCTTTGACACGTGTCAATTGATGCTCTATGAAAGCTTGTTTAAAGTGAACGCATCAAGCAGACATTAAACAAGCTGTGTCTACACAGCCCAAAGATCAATGATTGCTTTAGAAAGTTCTGTCAGAGTCACATCGTGTCCAGCTCAACTGCTGCTGAACACAAGGCTGCTCAAGTGGAATGGCAACGTGTACTGAATTCTCATGTGTATGGAGTCATTCTGCAACTACTTTCATGAAGGATCTTTCTTTTATTTATTTGTGGATGTGTTTTGGCCCTTTTTTGGTCTCAGTTTGACATCTTCCAAATCTCTGTCTGTAGCATTGGCCTTTGTTGGCTGTGTTGAAGCCCAGGAGTACCAATCTTACTCATTAAACAGCGTGACCCCGCTGACAGAAATGCTTCAGGATCTCACCCACTAGCAATGGAGCAACATCTTGCTCATCCAGCCTATGACGGAGCAACGCCATGGAAGCAGGTGACATGGTATGTCACGAAAAAAAATTCTTTGGCAGGTAAAACAGCAATCCTGTATAAATGTAGGGACCAGTGATGATCCTGGGTTTGGCCGATCCCAGAAGGCAGGTGTCATTCCTGGGCCAATCAGCTGTAGCCAGGACATTCTCTTCTCTGCAGCTATATGTACACAAAGGGTGGGGATGCTTGTGACATCATTGACCTAATATGGTAATATGGTGATATTAGGTCACTGAGAGTGATGTCACTAGGCCAACAACGTCACAAGTGTAGCACTCTCCTAGGTAGGTGATAGGATTTGTATAGTTAGATAATTATAGCTGTGTTTCATGCTTAACAGAGAGGTTGTTAGGAAAATCTAGTTGGGCTCTCTGCTTAACAGAGTGCTGTGATGAATGAGTTAGGTCTGCTCATGATGCTCTGGTACTGCTGAGTTTGCCTTGAGTTTTGCCCACCTTCAGGAAGCTAGGAGAGCCTTCCAGAACCTGGGAGGGAATTAGGCAAATGAGCAGCATGAATATGGATACAGCCCTGGTGAATTGTAGGGGAGGGCACATGGGTTCAGCGTCTTTCCGGGGAGAGGATTGAACCAAGCCAGGCTGGAGGCAGGCTTGCCTCACCTGGCACTGGCTGCCATGAGGCCACAAGTGGTTGACCTGAGGGCCTGAAGCTAGAGAGATTGACCCTGGTTCTACAGTAAGCTGACTGAGGGGAGCTGTCTGCCAAAGCTCTGTCTGGTATCTTTGAAGGGTTTCGCTTAGAAGATTGTAAGGAGGCGACCATTCCGTCCTTGGGGCTTTGTGAGTACCGACATTGAGGAATTTGGGGACTCCATGTGCTAGTTACCCCCCTGGTGCTTGATAGTCAGCGTGCATCTGGAAAGGAAAAGGAACACTGGCTAGTGTTCTGGAGAGCTTGTCAAACCGCTGCTACTGCAAAGGACTTTGCTCAGCTAAGTTACCTCTGGGCTGTCGCAGTCTGTTGTGACTGGCTTGTGCCTGAGGAGCTCAGCCCTGTAAATACTACTACTAAAAAAATGTACTTTTCTCACTCCTGAAATACTTGTTGTTACAAACTCAAGATAAGTCTGCTATCTACTTTCAGCTAGGATTTCAATCTAAGAGATCAGCTAGATGTCCTCAGTGAGAATAGTTCTAATTTTGGAGTATCCTACTGAATTCCCCATCCCTATCCCCAGTTCTACAAGAGAACTCCAAAAACAAACATCCCCTAGACTGGATATTAGAGACAAAGAGTGTGTGTGTACCTGGTTGTGGAAAATACCTTGTGCCTGACTAGGGGAAAAGAAGGGGGAAACCTGGGCAAACATACAAGCAGCCCTCATGAGGGTGGGGCTACACAAGCATCCCTGCCTTTTTGTGTATTTGCAACTGCAAGGCGGGGAATCCTCTACCAATAGCTCATTGGCTGAACCCAAGCTCATCCCTAGTAGGGACTTTTCCATATGCATTTAAATGATATGGTTTGCTTTTGCTTGCTGTTGGGGAGTGTCCCTGGAAATAGTGTAAGGCAATCCAATAACCGTAGCTATACATATTTTTGTCTCCCTGGCAGGGGCGGACTGACAACTCATGGGGCCCCCGGGCAATAGGGGATCATGGGGCCCCTGTGTCCTTGCCCAAACTCATAAAAGCCTATGAAAAAGGTACCAGGGGCATCTCATGGGGCCCCCTACTGACCCTGGGCCCTCGGGCAGTGCCAGAGTTTCCAAATGGTCAGTCCACCCCTGCTCCCTGGCCAACCACTAAGAAGTTTATTATTGGTGGTGCATTCTGGGAAAGGATATCACTATTTGGAAGTAGCCTTGGGAAGGTGTGTTGCCTACCAGGCTCTGCCTGGGGAGGTTGTGCTGATGTATGTTCCTGTCCTCACAGGCCTGCTGTCTGGGGAAGGTATGGGGAAGAGGGACCTAATCCATCTCTCTTTGAGTTTATTGGTTCTATAATCAATGCTGTTAAACTTCTTAAAGTGACTGGCGCCCAATTTTTGCCACCACACGAGTTAAGAATTCTGCCATGAGACCTAACTAACTGCCAACACCTACATAGGCTGCTATATATATTTAGTTGCTTGCCTAAAGTTCAGCTTTAAAGGATAAGTTCACCTTTCGTAGCATGTTACACTCATATTCAGGGTGTAACATGCAACATGTTATGATCTGACCAGCCCCCCCCCTCCCAAGCTTCCCGCTTTGACAGCTAGTGGGGATCTTCCCTCACCCCGCTAGCTGTCAAATTTAACAAAACGTCCTCTGTGAATGATGAGAGACTACAAGTCCCTGTCGGCTTGTAGTCCTCAATGAACTACCATGGTGTTGTGAGGCGCCGTGGTAGTAATTTTATTCTTCCTGTCAGTATATTTGCTTGTTCGTACATCCCGTACGGGCAAGCAGATATACTGACAGATCTGCAGCAGACCTGCAGATTGCCGGTGTAATGCTTTAGTGAACTGAACTAAAAATGATTAGTTTTGGACTCAACCAGTATTAGTGGGTTTTTGTGTTGTACCTATATTAACTGGTAAGGCTGGTGGTCAAAGGCACATGAAGGACTCCTTTATTTAGACAAAGACATATCTAAAAACAACAAAAAAGCAGCCCCACACTCCAGAGGACTCGTATTGTATCCCCTACCAAGAGGTACCAGTGATATCAGTTAGATAAGCATCAAGTAGCTTTCTCTGAAAGGACCATAATGCTCAGCATGTAAAGTTCCAAGGTTAATAACTATGAGTCCTCTTCAAAGGGATGCTCCTTATATCATAAGTTCCTTCCCAGGGGTGGACTGATCATTTGGAAACTCGGGCACTGCCCAAGGGCCCAGGGTCAGTAGGGGGCCCCATGAGATGCCCCTGGTACCTTTTTCATAGGCTTTTTTGAGTTTGAGCAATTACACAGGGGCCCCATGATCCCCTATTGCCCGGGGGCCCCATGAATTGTCAGTCTGCCCCTGTTCCTGCCACTCAAAAAAAGATGCAATCAGTGGAAACATGGCGGAGGCCCTATATAGAGGTATTGATGTGTAGTCCAGAGGAGGATTTCCTGTAGAAATCCCTCTTACACTAAGTTGTAAACCAGTTAAATCTCATTGGGGCAACCATACAAGAGTCCCAGACAGAACACTAGACCAAATGTAGTCCAGAGGAGAGAACTGATTGTATAAGCTGTATATATATGTGGTATCCTCACCTCCCTCTGATGCCCAGTAATTTAGGCACCATACAGGGGAGGGTATGCATGGAAAGTAATAGCCTCCCTCATACATTAATTGCATGGAGTCTGGTCCGGGTAGCAACCAAACGGCAAGTCCATTGAAGAGTGGCATAGAAAGTCCCCTAGTGCATATTTATAAAGAGGTTTCTCAAAAATGATAAAGTTCAAGCATCAGAGCAAGGTCAAAGCAGGATTGAAGATACTTATCATATTGTAGACATCAAATAGACTATTCCTGAGAGACCGGGGAGTGTGGATATAGCCCTTCCTGACCGGTTTTGCCGGTACCACCGACTGCCTCAGAGGTAGGCTCACGTTTGTTTGTCTTTGACCACCAGCCTTATCATTTACTATAGGTACAACACAAAAACCCACTAATCCTGGCTGAGGCCATAACTAATCGTTTTTAGTTCAGTTCACTGAAGGAATTAGCCTTTCAGCATTACTATACCGCCATTTTGTCTCTTAGCCTAAGATCTGCCATTTTAAGATAAGTATCCATCTTAAGACTTATGTCAGTACTTAAAGATGAATTTGTGTTTTAAGACTGTTTCTTACTTTCGATAAGAGTCTGAGGTTCCTCTTTTCCCTTCAGATGTAACTTCCTTTTTTCCTCTACCTAGCACAAGACTGAAAGTCTGCGGTGGGCTTTTTCCTGTTGCAAGAGTATTAATAACTTTAGCCAGTGTGAAATAGGGAAGTTGTCTACTTTCTATACTAATGCTTGACGCACATAATAATAATTAACATAAATGCTAAATGATTGGGCATTACTGACGTATGTAATATTCTGATTGGTCAATGCATACCTGTCAATTGATTGGTTCTTATATTTCCATGTATTGTTTTAAGTTTCATATATAAGTTTGAACACGGAAGAATAAATTCAGTTCCTTCTGAGATATCACCTTGTGTCTGTGTGCAATTTCCTATGTCTCAAAGGGAACTCCGGGCCTGAGGACAGACACTGATCAGGGCCAGGGGACTGACGGGAGTCGGTAGCTACAGGAAGGAACGAGAGGAGCCAATTCCTTTCATTCACTATTGCAATTTTGATTAGGGACTTCTGGATCACCAATTAGCATTGACCTTGAGGCTTCTGTTTGGAGGTTTAGAATTAGTGTAATGCTTTACAGGCGCCGGCAGACAAAAATAATAAATGCATATTTTTTTTACCTGCAAAAAAAAAGGTACATTTATATTTTTTATGGTGAACTTGTCCTTTAAATAATTTACCTGATGTAAAAGTTGGCTACCTTTCACCCAATATACAACTCATTAAAATCAATGTGCTGCAAATAAGGCGTCTGGCAGCAACTAGTTAAATTGCTCAGCAGAAAGATTAAAATCACCCATAAAATTCAGCCCTATTAATGACCAAGTTATGATGGTTATTCAGCTTGACTGCAATTTTTGATTATGATAGTTTATTCGCTCCCTAAATGCCGCTGCTAATGTGCCTTTTCTTGCTGATTCAACTGATTTTTTTTTTAATCATCAGATAAAAAACACAAATTAAGATCAGATATAACAAGAATTATTCTGTCTTGCTGGATCAATATTCCATTTGTTCACATCAGTAATTTAAAGTGCATCTGATTGAACACACAACTGTATGCATTACAGACATCAACCAATCAGCTTGACAAGCCTTGTGGTCAGATTTTGGCTGGAGTGCTGACCATACAGCAGGAACTCCACTACAAAAACCCATGTTTAGAATTTTTCCCAACAGGGCAGCAGACAGTAGTAAATAAAACTGACAAAAGGTTCTAATTATTCTCCACACTTTCCAAAAACTAAAAAAGGAATTGGTTTGCACTCTAAAGCCATAGATGGATTGAATCTTGATTGGTTTAGCAGGGACCAGCCGAGATTTGTTCCATCTATAGGCAGGCTGATTGTACTGAAGTCGATCCATTGTTGCTAATGTATATCTGAAGGCTCATGCTTTGACACAAACTTGGCAGATCATCCAAGTCACCAGGGAACTTTGAACTGCACGATACACTACATTTACCAACATCTTTATTGGGCACACCTGTTCAATTTGTTGGTAACACAAATTGCTGATCAGCCAATCACATGGCAGCAACTCAATGCATTTAGGCATCTAGATGTGGTGAAGATGACATGCTTAGGTTCTAACCGAGCATCAGAATGGGGAAGAATGCCTTGTTGATGTCAGAGGTCAGATGAGAATGGGCAGACTGGTTGCTGTGACATTCAGATGGTAGGGTCAGAATTTGAAGTAAACAACATGAAAGCATGGATCCATCCTTTGTCAAGGGTTCAGACTGGTGGTGTAATGGTGTGGGGGATATTTACTTGGCACTATGAAGGTGCACCTAATAAAGTGGCCGGTGATTGTATATAGCCAAAAGTTTGTAGAGACCTGACCATTATACCTGTATAAGCTTTCTGGAAATCTCATTCCAAAACCATGGCCATTAATAAGGCATTGGCTCCAACCTTTGCAGATATAACATCCTCCATTCTTTTGAGAATGGTTTTCCCAAGATTGTGGAGTGTGTGTGGGTATTTGTGCCTATTTAGCTGAAAGAACTTTTGTTAGGTCAGGTACTGATGTTGGACAAGAAGACCTGGCTCAGTGTTCCAATTTATCCCAAAGGCCAGGGCTCTGTGCAGGCCACTCCAGTTCCTCCTCTCCAAACTCACCGAATCATGTCTTTATGGAGCTGGTTTTGTGCAAAAGGGTATAGGCATGCTGGAACAGAAAAGTGCCTTCTTAAAACTGTTTCCACACAGTTGGAAGGGCACAGTTGCAAAAGTGCTATAACATGAACAGTTCCCTCTCACAGAAAACACCTGAACTTAATAGTTTGGTGGGGTGTCAACATGCTTTTGACCAAAGGTGTATGTCAAGATTATTTGTAAGCTGAATTCCAAGTATGGTTGTTACTGCATAGGTACATGGCAGCCATGCCAGGCAAGTGATCCCCTGTCTTCACTATGCAGAAGGGCAGCAGTTCCCAAAGGACTCATAAGACCACGGTGATCACTGTAGCAGTGCCAACTACTACAGTGATTATCTCCTACCAAAGCAGTCCCACAGGTATGGAATAAGAAGGCTTATACAGCAGTGGCCCAAGATGGACCGATGGAACTATGCAATGAAAGCTGGATCAATGGAACTATGCAATGAAAGCTGGATCAATGGAACTATGCAACGAAAGCTGGATCAATGGAACTATGCAATGAAAGCTGGATCAATGGAACTATGCAATGAAAGCCATACCTGATGTTCAGCTTTAAAGAGGAACTTCATCCCCCCATCCTTACCTTTTATGCTGGGTTGTTCTCAAAAAACACAATCACCCACCCAGTAAATCTATCATCTAATCTAAGCTGCGCTGCTGCACACCCCATCCTGACAGAGACAAAAGTGAACCGTGTCTACATAATGTGTTTTGAAACTGCCATTGTTGTCTTTATCAAATGTCCACATGATAGGGTGACAATGCAGAAGCACAGTTGGAAGACAGATAAAGTGTGTTGTCACCCCATAACAGGAAGTGCCTGAACAAGGACTTTCATGGCAGGATCTCCAGGTTAATTTTAAAAGCTGCATATTTATTTCTAATGAAAATTCATTTTGAAATGAGATAAATGTCTTAAAGAATAGCTGACCTATGAGGCTAGAGGGCGCCCGAGGAAACTTTTTTTAAGATTTGGGGACCCTGGCTAGAAATGCCTTAAAGAATAAATGAGATTGTAGTGATTGGGTTTACATCGGCTTTAGAGATGACTCAGGGCTGCAGAATTACAGAAAATATCTTTGTTTACAGGCAGGGAACGAAAGCAGCAAAAATGACTTTTATTTACTAAATCTAATTATGTCCTGCCGAGAGATTTCACATCCAGCAAATCACGATCCCCACTTCAGGCTCCTGATGGAGAGGTACTCTGTGACTCATTAGTATGGGAAATAACGGAACGTTCTATCTTCATGGGGAGGGGGAGGGATGATCTGACAAAATGCCTTCGTACAATGGGCCCATCAGCCTGTGCTATTGTTTGATGGGATCCTGGGAGGCATCCATTTCATTGCTGAAATGAAATGCAAATAGATAATGTAGCCAAAGCTAATCTTCTCTACTTTCTCTTCTTTCAAAACCCTATTATACATCTTGGTTACAGTCAGGATGATCGAGTTTATTAAAACAGACCTTTAGCTCGAAACATTATTTTGCTGTTTCAGTACCTGTAATGTAATAAGTAACACTGAGTGGATAAATGTACTAAAAATAAAGCCCACCTTCTATTATAATCACTGATTTCAGGTTTTTGGGGCTGCCGGGTCCCGTGTCCATTGCCTATTCTGTTGTAAGCAAGGATCACTGTTCAGGGATGGGCTGAATTGATTTTCACAGCAAAACTTTGCTCATTGAGCTGCTTAAAGCGGAGTTCTACTTATCCTGGCAAAAAATAAAATCAGCTACAAAGACTGTAGCTGCTGACTTTTCAAAAACAGCCACTTACCTGTCCCGTGGTGTGTCCCCCGCAACCCGTTTCACCAGCCATCCTGTATTCCAGGAGGCCGGCATCTTCAGTGTGGGCACTCGGGTGTGATAGCGTGCGGCTTCACAGCCGGGTACCCACTGCGCATGCGAGAGTAGTGCTGCGCTTCATGAATGGTCCTGTAGTCTTCTGGGACCTGTCACATGTCCCAAAAGACTACAGGGAGGACACCTTCCGTTTCTGTTCGCCTAGGCGATCGGAGCGGGTACATGACAAATTCGTGTACCCGCCCCCAAAAGGTGCCATTCCTTAATGGGGAGCACGGGAGCAGTCCTTAAAGTGGAACTTCCCCTTTTGGGTGGAGCTCCGCTTTAACCACTTGAGTGCAAACCTATAATGCCCCTTCATTATCAGGCCATGTTTAATGTTTCAGTGCTGTGATAGTTTGACTGACAATTACTCTGTCTTGCAACACTGTACCCAAATGAATTTATTATCATTTTCCGAGACAGAAAGAGCTTTCGTTTGGTGGTATTTAAAGTTGTATTAACTGTGCTTTTGTTTATTTTATGAGCCGCAAGTAGTTGATATTGTGTTAGAATACGCCACATATTAGCACATTATGACAGGCTTTCCTGCCAAACTATGCCCTAAAGGACGGAGCTGTCACTGCTCCCGCATCTTCCATCTTTGCCTAATCTTTTATTCGGGTTCGTGGTATTGAGGGGGTTAAAACAGCCCACAGATCATAGGGAGGAGGTGTTGAAGGGGTTAATGTACAGGTTATACACAGTGGGGAAATGGAGCGGAAGGGGTTAATGTGCTGATGTGCAGAATAAGGGAAGCGAAGGGTTAATATACAGGTCACTAAAAAGAAAAGAGATGAGATGTATAAGAGATGTTAAAGAATTAAAAATACCTTTACATGCATCTGCCATGATCTGTACAGTGATGTGGAACTAATGAATGGCTTAGTTCCACTTTCCTCCACTTCCGCCTTTGTAAATGGAAAGGGCGGGATCACAGATGTAACCACTACACTGTTTAGATCTGTGATTGCATTGATTGGTCTCTTTATGATCACAGTGATCCCAGGGTACAGAGCCACTTGGATCAGCTCTGTACACAGTGTCTTTGAACCATCCTGTGCAAGGATACTACTAAGTGCACTGGCCAATTTGATATTTATTTCTGCAGTGGCATTTATAAACTGTAATGCAGAAATAACTGTCCTCCTCTTTGTCATTTAAAGATGTACTTAGGTAGGTTACGCAAATTTGCTTGGGAAAAAAAAATCTTTATTTAGAGTTTGTCCTTTTTTTGGGGGGGGGGGAGAGCGGTGCTTAGGATAATTTATTTTCATTAGTGTTCTTTGTTTTTTCCCTTTTTAGTCTATTTGATCATTATTTCTTAATTTTTTTATTTTAATTTTTTTCACTGTCTGTTTCTTTTCTTTCCAGGAAAAATAGCTATAAGAAGAATAATGAGGGGTCATTTTGTGGCTCAAGAACTGGTCCAAGATTGATGCCCACAAAGAAAAATAATTTTATTCAATTGTGTTCTGTTCTTCTAAAAAGTTAGGGTTATGTTTACGATTTGAGTTCCTCAGAATTTATTGTCAAGTTACCAGCTGACAAGAGGCCACTTTTTTTGGCACAAGAACTGGTACAGAATAGTTGATACCCAATTACAAAAAAAATAATAAAAGTTAAAAAAAATTATATATATATATATATATATATATATATATATGAAACTTTTTTTTGTTTTTTTTTTCAATTGTTTTGTCCGGTGTAAAAGCTTAGGGTTATGTTTAGCATTTGAGTTCCCCAGTATTTAATGTCATGTTCCTATCTAACAAGGGGCCATTTTTTGGCACAAGAACTGGTAGTTCTGATGTCAACTGATAGTTGACATCCAATTGCAAAAAAATAATAATAAAAGTTAAAAATAATGAAAAACAATATTATTTTTTTTAATTGTTTTGCACATTTGTTTAAAAGGTTAGGATTTTATTTAGGATTTGAGTTCCACAGTATTTAATGTCATGTCCCCAGCTAACAAGGGACCATTATTTGGCACCAAAAGTGGTCCAGGATAGTCGATACCCAGAAAAATAGTAAACATAAAAAATTAAATAGAGATTAAAAAACATACATATTTTTTCCATTCCTATGGAAGGTTAGGGTTATGTTTAGGATTTGTTTTGACTTGTTAAGGATTTAGGTTCCTCAAAATATAATGTCATGTTCCCAGCTTATGAGGGTACATTTTTTTGGCACACAAACAAGTCAAGGATAGTTAAAGAATTACTAAACCCATGACCCTGCATTCGATATATCTGGTCTCCCACAGTACAAACAAACTGCTAAATACCTTTTCTCATCAGCAGTATATAGCAGTCTTGTGACTTCTATCAGAGTCCAGCTCAGCACTGGTTAAAGCTTGTAGGAAGAGTTTTCATTCTCCCCTGATTGCCCTGTGGGGCTGCATAATCCCTGACCCTCTGTCTGGACAGTGCTGATTGGCCCTGTGCTGATCACATGCACCCTGCCAAAGAAAAAAAAAACTCTCTAGCCATACACACTAAACTGAGCATGTGCAGAGGGACTCCTAGAGCTCTGTACAATCAGCAGATGGATCGGGGACAGTAGAAGAAGAGGAGGATCAAATAAGACAGGGGTAACCATCCTTTTTCCACAGTGCAGAGGATTAACCCCTTAGGTTCCACAGTGAGTATAACAAGCATGCTTTACTGCATATACAGACTGATTTTACTGTTGTGGGTTTAGTAACACTTTAAACGGAATTCCCCTAATCCTCAGGAGCCATTCAAAGCCCATTACACCACTAAAACCCACCTTAATTTCACCTTCACCATTGACTCCATTGTATCTCACAAGAAAAATAAATTACCACAATTCTCTCACATCAATTTTTTGTGGCTGCAGAAAATAAACTTTACATTTTGCCATTTTGATTTAGTTAGAATTCCACTTTCGAAAGCCCTACAGCAAGGACTTTTTTTCAGCGGGAATGTCGGGGAACACAGTTCTGGCACCTCCAGCACTGACTGTATGTACTGGCAAGGGGTACTAGGGTATGCTGGAGGATCTATTGATGCTGGCTGCTGGGGGATCTATTGTCGCTAGAGAGGAACTATTTTTGTGTGGCCGTCTATTGTTGCTAGGGAGGTCTACTGTTGCTGGTTGGAGGTCTATTGCTGCATGGGGGTCATTTGTTTGTGGAAGGGATTTACTGTTGAGGGAGGGGTCCTATTGTTGTTTGCTGCTGGAGAGTCTATTGATGCAGGCTGCTGGGATATTTGTTGTTGCCACTGGGGGCCTATTGCTGCTCAGGTGGTATTTTTTTGTGGGGGGGTCAGTTGTTGCTGGGGGAGGGGCTCCTAGGGATCTTTTGTACTGCTTCTCTTGTTATCATTAACAAATTCTGTATCAATTACTTAGCACCGCCAACTTGTAGCTAGTTCTGTTTTCTCCAAAAGGGGCAGTACTGGGAGGAGGGTAGGGAGTGCAACCAAGGAACGGTGCTTGGAGGTGGGGAGGGGCGGCTGAGACAAGAAGTAATTCAGAAGAGAGGAGTTCCTGTGCCTTTTCCCTGAGAAAAAAAAAACCCTGCCTACAGCACAGATCACATGACTGGTGCCTAGGCTGCTCACGTGTTACATGGTTGGACCCAAAAATAAATAAATAAATAAATAAAAGACAGCAATGTGGATAAGAGTTAGAGGCAAAGGAACCCTGTATGCTGCAAAGTTTCTACAGAACAATTTGTATTCTTCTAAGATTGTAAAAGGTTTTATGGTATTTGCCCGCTTGCAATATAAATAATGGAGTTATTCTTTAAGACAGGAACGGGTTATCTTGCTCTGTTATTTTCAGGTAACAGATCCCAATATCAATGCACAATGGCCTCACAGTTCTCCAGACATTACAGACTTATATCTTTGCGATCAATATTCTCCTGCTGTGTGTGTAAGTATCCAATTACACCATGAGAAGACTTCAGATTTTGGGCCATGGCTCCTCTCCACGCAGGTCTTCCACGAGCATTCCTCTTAATTTTATAAGAGCATCGCTTCATAGAAATTGTGAGAGTCATAAAAGACTTTCTATCCGGCAGGAAGGACAATCTACTTTCGTGATACACGAGCATATACAATTGTGTTCAAAATAATAGCAGTCAGACATCACTAACCTGATCAATCACTGTTTTTGATAGAAATTATATTTCTACATGGCAAATAATTTACTAGCAGGTGTAGTAGAGTAATAGAAATCCAACAGACCCAACAGTCATGACATGTCAAGCCACAGTACACTGTGAAGACAGTGAAGCATGGTGGTGCAAGCATCATGATATGGGGATGTTTCTCATACTACGGTGTTGGGCCTATTTATCGCATACCAGGGATCATGGATCAGTTTGAATACATCAGAATACTTGAAGAGGTCATGCTGCCTTATGCTGAAGAGGAAATGCCCTTGAAATGGGTGTTCCAACAAGACAACGACCCCAAACACCCCAGTAAAAGTGCAACATCTTGGTTCCAGACCAACAAGATTGACGTTATGGAGTGGCCAGCCCAATCCCCGGATCTTAATCCAACAGAAAACTTGTGGGGTGACATGAAAAATGCAGTTTCTGAGGCAAAACCAAGAAATAGAGAACTGTGGAATGTAGTCCAATCATCCTGGGCTGGAATACCTGATCACAGGGGCCAGAAGTTGGGTGAATCCATGCAACACAGATGTACAACAGTTCTCAGAAACAGTGCTTATACAACCAAATATTCATTAAGTGATTCAAAGGAAAGCAAAATCTTCAAACATTTTTCAGTTTATATAGTGAATGTTTGAGTTTGTAAAGAAGAATACAAACACTGCTATTTTTTTGAACAGTCTAATATTCACTTTTCTTCAATTTTTTTAGAGGAACAACACAAATTTGTTATTTTTTCTTCATGTTTTGATTTGGAATAGAATGTGTAGTGTTCCCAATGCATTTGTGTGTATAGAAATAAAAGCTATTAGAAGGATCTTGAGCTTTATTCACTTTTTTTCCACACACTGCTATTATTTTGAACACAACTGTAGATGCATGGGATTATTTCTTGGATTTCAAATTATCTTGATATATGTCAGAGAAGGAACTATTTTTGATACAGCTTTTCTTGGAATGCAATATATTGTGCGACCTGTACCCATGGCCAGATCTAGGGGGGTGCTGGGGTGGGCCTCGCCAGACTGGGTGACTCCCTCCTCCCCTGTACGTTGTGCCATGTCCCTTCCCCCGCGCCCTCACGGCCGGCCGCGGTTATGTAAAGTAATCCGTCCAGACAGGAGCAGCAGAGTGAAGAGAGTGGGGAAGAGATGCGAGCTCTCTGCCATCTCCCCCTCCTGTCATGACAGCGAATCTCAATTTAGCAGGCTATACAGGATCACTCATAACACACATGTTTACAAATAACACATAGCTGAGATCAGATTCCTCACAGCACCAATCTTCACAATGTGTAGCTGGCTGCAGTTGCAGTTCTGCTCTGTGAAATTCCCTGGTTGGATTGGCAGCTGCAGTAGCCAGCTACACACTGTGTGGAGGGATACTGATCTCAGCTATGTGCTGTGTGGAGAAGAGGAGATCTCTTAAGTGCCCTACCAGCAGTGACCCTCTCCTCAACTCTGCTGACCACTGTCTTCCACCATGCTGACCCCTGCACCCTGTCATGTTGACCTCTGTCCTCTGCACAGCTAACCCCTGTCCTCTGCCCTACAAACTGCCAACCCCCTGTACACTGCTCTACTGACTCTTACACACTGCCCTGCTGAATTGGATCTATAACGATATTTCATCCAGTGTGACTACAATGGCTGGAATAAATATCATTAAAAGTCCAATTCACTTCCAATCTAATCACATTATTTTCTCTGATGAAGGGATCTTTTTGGACCCCTGTGTAGCACCCTCCTAGTCAGCTAGGGGGAGCTGTGTTTCAATTGTTAGTGAGGAGGGCTGAGTAGCAGCCTGGGTGTGATAGCTAGCAGGATAAAATTTGTGTCAGAGCTGAGAGGCTCTGCATACTAGCTCTCTGAGACTTCCTCTGCACTAGAACTTTGGAGAAAGTTCTAGAAGTAGTGAGCGGAGGTGACGAGTGGCTAGGCTGCGCTCTTAAGGGATTCTGCCCAATCCCCAACAGGAAGCTTGGCAAGGGGCCAGGACAGCTCTTAAGAGTGACTAAGCCTGCTAAGCAGGAGGAGAGTTTGGATGGAAGGTGGATAAGTGAGGCAGGAGAGCAGAAGACTGGGAGGGAGCCCAAATGGAGAGGGGCTCACTTACTGGCAGAGGACTTTGGAAGGAGGAAAGCTTGGGGCTTCACCATCCCCCAGAGGGAGGACAACCTATGCAGCAGAAAAGGAGCAGCACAGCTAGAAGGCCTGGCAACAGCCACCGACCCACCAGCAGCACAGGAGAAGGACTGAGTAAGTAGATCTGCACCCCCTGGGCCAGTAAGGGGCAAGAGGCACTCTAGTGTAGGAAACTGGACTAGCCTTCTCACCTGGGACTGTTTCACAGTACTGTGGCAGACACTGGATCCCCTGCACAGGGATTCACCCAATACAGCTGGATGGGGAGATGAATCTTCTAGGGTCTGGGGTGGTACAACAGAAGATGCTGGCTAGCTCTCCAGAAGAGAAGTTTTTGCTGTAAAGTCTTGTACATAGTTCCAAGGAGTTTGTCCTCTGTCACAATCCCCTTGGGCATCCTATACACCCCTTACCCTATCAAAGATCCAATTCCCCTAATAAAACTTCAAAACAAAGCTCAGGGGACTGGTTACTGTCTCCTAATGCAAGTGTGCATGAAGGAAATGTGTGTTGTGCAGGATTATAGGGGGACCCAAAACTTCAGCAACTCCTATGAGGGTAGTGCTACACCTGAAACACGTTAGATACGCTTTGGGTTGTCCCTCTGATTTTAATTGGGAAAAAGTTGTATCTGGAAATTTTAGCAATGGTGTGGTGCTTAAAGTATATGTAAACCCAACATTTTATATTCCTCACTTGTGCATGCTGTGCCATATACTTGTATTAAAAATTATCCTGTTCTCTTTGTATTGCTTCCTTTGTGTGTGAAATCCCTGGTGCTTCTGCAAGTCCCTCTGCTTTCCTGACAACAATAAGCATGAGAGCACAGCATGGTCAGTTCTCTAGCCTGCTCTCCTCCAAGGATCAAACTTGTGCCGACATGTCCCCCCGCATAGCCATTTATTGGGAAGACCAGTGTGATGCTGTTTTTCCACCCTCACCGTTCTATGCAGCTGAAAACAGAGGGTATGTGAAAAAGAGGGGGGAAAAGGTATTTATAATGTTTTTTTTATATCTATACACAAATGTTTTTTTACCATTTTTTTCTATAGGCTGTTTTACAAGGTGAGGGTTCACATTTACTTTAAATTTACATTTTTGTTACATGGCAATAAACATATGACAGAGGGTCTACTCTATTCTAAACTAAAGAAAACAAAGTTTGCCTTTATATACTCTTAAACTGCAATATGTTACTGCCATATACCTTGAAATGCTACTGTTTGTCCTATTATGGCTTTCAGCCTCCTAGGTAACATGCAGTATATTTTCATCAAGAAAGCCAGAGGCTTCACCAAAACATATCAGGCGTCTCTTCAGGTATCACACCTCTTTTTTTTATAAAATCATTATTTCCCAGATTGTAAAAAATTGTGAGTATTACAGGATTATTACTACTGTTTTTATGTGTCGGCATCAGACAATGATGGCGGGGCTTCATACAATGATGGCGGGGCTTCATACAATGATGGCGGGGCGTCAGGCAATGATGGTGGGACGTCAGACAATAATGGCGGGCATCAGGTAATGAAGGCAGGGCGTCAGGCAATGATGGCTGAGCCTCAGACAATGATGGCAGGGCGTCAGGCAATGATGGCGGGTCGCCAGGTCCAGAAGTCATCAATCTGCGTTAAATATGTAAAAATCGTCTTTTATTTTTACACAGAAGCAATGACCTGGAAAAAAAAATGTACATTTGGAATGTCGTCCTTATCATTATTAGTGTGAAATAATGAATTCTTTCAGGATAATGTCATATCCCCGGCTATAATCTTAACGTACAGTTAAAAAATGTCTGAATTTTATGGCGCCTGACATAAATCAGAGGCCATAATGCCCCTTTCTTAACCGTGAGAATGGCTCTTGCATTTTCTTTTATCTCAGGTATTATGGCTGTCAGATTCATTATTCATATTCATTTCACAAATGAAGGAAAGTTATGTACAAAATCTATATCTACTTAGCCTAATGGCTGCTTGTTTAAAGCTGAACTCCGACCATGCCATCAGTCTTGCACATTTGTACAGATTGCTCTCCTGTACTGATTTTGCTTACTCCGATTTCACTGCACACTGTGAACTTCTCACTATGTGCATTAAAAGTTGCAGCTAGAGCCTGTCTCATTTCCAGGTTGGAGGATGTCCAGTAACATCTAGCGCTTTCCTCCCCAGCCTCACCCAGACAAATAGGCTGAATCTCCCCAGAGGGGATGCAGACAGCATTAACCCTCTTTTAGATCCTGCACGTCTCATTAAAGAGAACCTGTCATCTAAAAATCATCACATAGGGGACTTTGTGTCCCCTATGTAATGAAAATAAAAAAATTAAGTAAAAAACATGGCAGGGGGTCTAACCCTCCCCTATTCTATCCAAAAGTTAAAAGGAAAAAGTTTGCCTTTACCTATATTTTAACCACTTGCCCTCCAGAGGATTTACCCCCCTTCCTGACAAAGACCATTTTTTGCAATACGGCGCTGCGTTACTTTAACTGACAATTGCGCAGTCATGCAGCACTGCACCCAAATGAAATTTATGTCCTTTTTTCCCACAAATAAAGCTTTCTTTCAATTGGTATTTGATCACCTGTGCATTTTTATTATTTGTGCTATAAACTACAAAAGACTGACAATTTTGAGAAAAAAATATATATTTTTAACTTTTTTTTTTATAAAAACAGATCCAGTAAAAAAATGTACAAAATCAAATTTAGGCCAAAATGTATTCTGCTCCATGTCTTTGCTAAAAAAAAAATCCCAATACGTGTAAATTAATTGGTTTACGTGAAAGTTATAGCATTTACAA
Organism: Staurois parvus; assembly: GCF_062004578.1. NCBI lineage: Eukaryota > Metazoa > Chordata > Amphibia > Anura > Ranidae > Staurois > Staurois parvus. The sequence continues at coordinate 5,681,410 of NW_028318374.1, read as the reverse complement.
ATGGCGGTATATATAATGGAATTTTTCTTTCTATACTAGTAATGGCGGCAATCAGCCACTTATTGCGGGACTGCGGCAGGCATTCGGACACGGGGGGGGACTGACTAACTGTCATTGACATCCCCAGTGACACTAATACAGTGATCAGTTCTAAAATAAAGCACTGATACTGTACTAATGGCACTGGGCAGGAAGGGGTTAACATCTGGGGCAATCAACGGGTTAACTGTGTGCTGTGCTTTACTGTGTAAGCACGCTGCTTTGTTTTGCTCTGCTACGCTGTGCTATGCTATGCAGAGCAATACAAAGCAGCATGCTGGAGGTGACAGGGAAGAGATCTGTATTGCTTACATACAGACCTCTCCCCCGCCAGTGATACTCGGATATCACCAGGTGCAGGCTGGGAATCACCGGCAAGCACTCGGTGATCGACAGCTGAAGCCGCTAACCCGTGGCGCCCACTACCTGGAAATGCAAAATTACATATATATATATATATATATATATACAGTACATGATCTTGTGAAGTCCTGCCGCCCTCTAGCAGTATTTCTGTTATACGGTGGTGGGCAAGTGGTTAACTTTTTAACTTCTGGTAGTTTGAGAACCTTTATCATGTTTGAAAGGCACAGATCCCCTTTAATTATCAATAGTCAGAGGCAGGGGTGAACTGACAACTGGCCCCCTACTGACCCCGGGCCCTCGGGCAGTGCCCGAGTTTCCAAATGGTCAGTCCGCCCCAGGTCAGAGGTGTTATTACAGATTTTCTAACAGTATTGTTATTCCCATAGGTCCCTCTCTCTTCGTTAAGGGCTTGTTCACATGGGCAGACAGAGGGCAGTAAAAGTAGGTTGAGCCATGGTATAATCTCCCCCTGACTGCTGAAACAATTAAAACCAAGTGGTGCATATGAGAAGGTCCAGCCCATTATGAGGGACGTGGCGGCTGATGCTTTCCTCGTTTGGTGGTGGCGGTTGGCCAATGCCTCCAGATGGACCCAAATGCATTTAGTTGAAGAGCTCCTATGGGATCCCTGCAAGAGTCTGGTTCCTCCCTCCACTCCCCTCATGATGGGCTGGACTCTCTTATATGCACCACTTGGTTTTAATTGTTCCAGAACAGGCCAGTTGTTCATGACCATACAGTATAACATATAAAAATAAAACTATAAAAACTACAAAAATGTAAGTATAACCACCACAATCAACAACAAATAAAGGTATGCTGCTAGATACAAAGTATGCTAAAGACAACCCAACAGTGCAGCACTCCCTTATACTAACAATAATGGTGTGACCCTCTAGTGAATCTAGGATCCCCTACTCCTCTGACATGTAATCACACCCAAAGAATACTATATGTGCAAAGTGCAACTAAATCATTAAAAAGCACATTCAAACGAATATATAGCTGACTTGCATTAAATAGAATAAATATACCCTTAATACAAAGTGATAAAAAAGGATTGTAATCTTGAAACTAAAGTCCTTAGTGTTGAAAAACAAATGTTCAGGGGAAAAAACAATAAAGTACAATAGTGGTGGAACCCCCCAAGGCAAAAAAAAACCACAATGCAGTCCAGTTGATATAAATGGCGGCAATCTTCCTTATTGTTCCTCCAGGCATTATATAACGTCACAATTTATAATGCTCCAGTGTACATATATGAAAACAGTGTGTCCAGCCACCAGCCAAACTATGGAAATTAGAACTTTGTACAGATCTAAATGTGCTTTCCCCCTTGACTACTTCCAATGAATATCCAGCGGTCATTCACATATAGGTGAACTTGCAATGGGCTAAATGGGTTTCAGCATTCAGGGTTGTGCTCAGGAAAGGGAATCAAAGAGCCATCATAGCGGTAAACTGTTTAAAAGCTTGACCTTTATTAAAACGAAATAAAATAAACTCACATTTAACAGTTCGCCAACTTCTGTGCACATAGATATCCAGCTTTTAAAATGATGGTGTGTTGTCCCCTTAGGAGCTTCTCAATATCATCATCAGATTGTACTGAGTATATTAAAACTCACTTCCTGTCTGGCGTAATTATTATTATTATACAGTATTTATAAAGCGCCAATAGTTCGCTCAGCGCTGTACATTACAAAGGGGACAGAACATGTGACAGAACAATACCAATACAATGCAAAACATGAGGGGATCGAGGGCTATGCTCCTTGGAGCTTACAATCTAGGAGGGAGCGGATGCTGGCACAGGAGGAGAAAGCTGTGGGGGATGGAGTGGTAGGAAGAGTGGAGGAGGTCGACAAGTTAGCAGCGGGTGGGGTAGGCTTCCCTGAAGAGATGGGTTTTCAGGGTGCGCCTAAAGGAGAGGAGAGTAGGTGATAATCTGATGGGTTGGGGCAGGGAGTTCCAGAGGATGGGTGACACCCTGGAGAAGTCCTGGAGGCAGGCATGGGAGGAGGAGACCAGGGAACTAGAGAGAAGGAGGTCTTGTGAGGAGCGGAGTGTGCGTGTTGGGCGGTACTTGGATATTAGGTCAGTGATGTAGTTCGGGACAGTATGGTGGACGGCTTTGTACGTCAGTGTTAGGATTTTGAATTTGATCCGTTGCGCAATCGGAAGCCAGTGGAGGGATTGGCAGAGGGGGGTGGCGGAAGTGGAGCGGTTAGAAAGGTGAATGAGTCTGGCAGCCGTATTCAGGATCGACTGAAGCGGGGATAGCCAGCGGCGAGGCAGGCCAGTGAGGAGGGAGTTGCAGTAGTCGAGTCGTGATATGATGAGGGAGTGGATGAGCTGTTTAGTGGTTTCTGGGGTTAGGAACATGCATATTTTGGCGATGTTGCGGAGGTGGAGTCTGCACAAGTTTGTTAAAGATTGGACTTGGGGCTGGAAGGATAGGTTGGAGTCCAGAATGACACCAAGTACTCTGGCCTGCGGGGTGGGTTTGATGTTGGCGTTGTTGGATGTGATGGAGAAGTCAATGGGGGGGGGTGTCCAGGCTGGGGGGAAGACATGAAACTCGGTTTTGGAGAGGTTCAGTTTAAGGAAGTGGAGCGACATCCAGTCTGATATGTCGTGCAGTAGGTGTGTGATTCGGGCGGAGACTGAGGGGGTGAGGTGGGGGGTTGAGAGATAGATTTGTGTGTCGTCGGCATATAGGTGGTAGTTGAAGCCGTGAGAGTGTATGAGTTGGCCAAGGGTGGAGGTGTAGATGGAGAAGAGAAGGGGCCCGAGGACGGAGCCTTGAGGGACCCGAAAAGAGAGGGGGAGTGAGGGGGAGGTGCTAGCATTATAGGTAATGCTGAAAGAGCGTTGTGACAGGTAGGATGAGAGCCAGGAGAGAGCAGAATCTCTGAGGCCGGGATGACATCACAGACTCTGCCCCTGACCATTTCGTCACAAGTCACGTGACTTCCTCAACGAGTAGCCAAGGAGCAGAGGGTCACACCATTAGGGTTAGTATAAGGGAGCACTGCACTGTTGGGTTTTCTTTATATAACATATATATCGTGTCCAATGTGGGACATACTGAGGAAGTTTGAAAACACATCGGGCTCTGGGCAGGTTAATTATGGCTGTTATCACATTCGAGGTCCTCCCCTTTGGGAAAGATTTGATTGAAGGTTTTTATTCTGTACAACACTGAGAAAATATGATCTTAACTTTGTAACATATCTGGACCTGAAGAACATGTTTTATCCATGTTGTTTCACTAAAGTTTTATATTATACTTTTTATATAATACAGTGTTGTTTACATTGTACCCAGCAAGTCCCCTGCCACCCGCTAAACCACCTATGGTTTTCTAGATTGTGTATTTCTGCGTACGGTCAGGTACGGCAGCAGTTTCCAACCACATTTTCCTTTCCTAACAATCATGTAACAAAACACTGAAGTCCTATCCAGAAAATCTGTGGCATTCATTAACAGACTAGCGGAGCAGCTGCATTTTCTGTATAGCATGAACAGCTATCTGATTTGTTCTTTAATTAACTGTATTTAAAGATCTTATCCATGTTAAAAAAAAATAAAGAGTTTTTCTTTTTGTTAATTAGGCTGAGCTGTAATGTCACTGTGATGATCGGAACATCGATGTGTTATCCTAACGATCATTTGATTTCGGAGGAAGTATTCTGTATCTGGTTGTAACAATAATGGAATCAGTCTGGATGACTAGCAGTGACATCTGCACGGTTCCTATCACAGACTGTTTATTTTGGCAATGCCGAATAAATATCACCATAATAAACAGGACTCCCGGTGTGTTTATGGAGAGAACGGGTTTTTTTTCTAGTTTATATTCCATAAGTTAACAAATACACACACATAAGGAGAACCTCCGCAGCAGCTGTCATATTGTGTATTGAGTGTAGGCAATCTGTGGACAGAGGACTGGAAGTCACAGCATGCGCGGTCTATCAATACCCTGCAAGGCATGATGGGACATATATTTCCTCGACAGCTCAAAGGACCCTCTGTATTCATACTGCAGAACTGAAAAAACTGTGCTATACTAGGTCATAGGAGTGCTTTGAGATTCCTTTACCCCTTCCCACCCAGCCCTGGCGTCCCTTTAGCCATCTGCTTCCCAGGCCAATTCTGACATTTCTCTCCTACATGTAAAAATCATAATTTTTTGCTAGAAAATTACTTTAACCCCTTGATGCCGACGTCACACAAATATGCGACCTCAAAATCTGAAAAAACTCAGATTCTTATAGCTGTGCTATACTAGGTCATATGAGTGCTTTGAGGTTCCTTTACCCCTTCCCACCCAGCCCTGGCGTCCCTTTAGCCATCTGCTTCCCAGGTAATTTCTGACATTTCTCTCCTACATGTAAAAATCATCGTTTTTTTGCTAGAAAATTACTTTAACCCCTTTGAACCCGACGTCACACCAATATGCGACCTCAAAAACTGAAAAAACTCAGATTCTTATAGCTGTGCTATACTAGGTCATAGGAGTGCTTTGAGGTTCCTTTACCCCTTCCCACCCAGCCCTGGCGTCCCTTTAGCCATCTGCTTCCCAGGTCATTTCTGACATTTCTCTCCTACATGTAAAAATCATCGTTTTTTTGCTAGAAAATTACTTTAACCCCTTTGAACCCGACGTCACACCAATATGCGACCTCAAAATCTGAAAAAACTCAGATTCTTATAGCTGTGCTATACTAGGTCATAGGAGTGCTTTGAGGTTCCTTTACCCCTTCCCACCCAGCCCTGGCCTCCCTTTAGCCATCTGCTTCCCAGGTCATTTCTGACATTTCTCTCCTACATGTAAAAATCATCGTTTTTTTGCTAGAAAATTACTTTAACCCCTTTGAAGCCGACGTCACACAAATATGTGACCTCACGGAACTGGGCTTTTTTCCGTGGGGCTGCATAGTTGCGTACCTATCTTTGTGCTGGGAGCACGCCGCACTGCGCGCTCCCAGCACAAAGACCGCAGTGTCACTGAGAGCCCCGGGTCCCGTTCTAACGATCGGGACCCGGGACGCCTGATTCCAGGTCACATGATCGCTGTGATAGCCTCTGATTGGCTATCACAGTGATCAGTCACTGAGCAGCCCGGCCCCCTTGTTTTTTCTCCCTCTATGAATGGAGGAGAGAGATACATTGTATCTCTCTAACTCCTGGCATAGAGAGAAAAAAAAATGTTTGAAAAAAAAAAAAGATAAATAAATAAATATTAAAGAATAAAAGAAAAAATACCTACATCAAAGTTTGATCTAATTCAGTGCCAAGGTTATTGTTTGGTTCAAGGTCAGGGTCAAAGGTCAAGGTCAAAGGGTCAGGGTCAAAGGTCGGGATTTTTAAAAAAATTTGGTATCAGTGTCAGTTAGTGTCAATGTCAGTGTCAGTGTGTTTTAGGTAAAAAAAAAAAGACAAAAACAAAATGCGCACTATTGTTTCTGGGCTGTACAAACAACAAATAACACACATATATGATATCGCTGCGATCACCAAGAGCTAGAGAATTTATTTTGGGTTGTTCTTTGGTAGTAGGTTATGGTAGTAACAAGAAACACACAGAAAAATTAAAAAAAAAATTTTCTACTATTTTGGGACAGTTTTCAGGAGATATCCATTACCATTTACCACCAAATGAAAGCCCAATTTGTCCTGATAAAAACGCGGTATAATTCACCTGGATGTACAAAGTAGCTGTGATGATATGTATGGTTTTACTAACACATGTCAACGTTACAAAATTGTGCTTAGGCATTTAGATTTGTTTTACCCTTAGACATGAAGGGGTTAAACATCAAAACGTTATATATGTTTTTTTTAAGCAGAGGCCCCAGAGAAGAAAATAAGTGAGTGTTGCAATTTGTTAGGTCACACAGTATTTTTTAGTTTTATAAATGCAATTGTTTTGGAAAATATACACTTTAATGAATTTTAGTGCACACAAACACAAAATAATACCCACTTTTGGTTGA